>NC_084592.1:44615660-44855660 GCF_033807715.1 Cololabis saira | reverse complement strand
TTTGCACAAATCTTTACCCCTCGTCCCCCCGTCTGTCAGAATCTCTTTTCCAGTTGCTGTTGGAGACGACGGTCCGGAGCACGGGCCCCAACGACCCGACGGGTCAGGCCATCACGGCGCTGTCCTGCGCCTGCCTCTTCAGCCTGGTGGTGGCGTGGGGCGACACGGGCAAGATCCTGCAGGCCGTGTCCGCCATCCTCACCAACAACGGCAGCCACGCCTGCCAGACCATACAGGTGATTTAAAACAACCTAGATCAGGGGTCTTCAACTGGGGGTCCGCGACCCCTAGGGGGGCCGCGGGGGAACTGCAGGGGGCCCTCCAACTGCAAAAGAAATTAAAGCTGCAACAGCGATGAACGGGCCCTCGCACTCATGGCCACCGCCCCCCATAAGCATATCAGAAATGACACCACCCACGACATCCTATGTCAAACCATTCAAAAGTTATGGGAGAAAATAGCGTTGCCACGGTAACGCTTTTGACTGAGAAAAGTAACGCGTCTTGTTGCAGGATGGAGACGCACATTTTGATGTATAACACACCTGGGTGCACGTTACGGTTCGGGCCGTATTAACGGCCGAAGAAATGGCATAAATTGCGCCAAAATTACACGATTAATTCAAAATGGCCGACTTCCTGTTGGGTTTCGGCCACGGCGCCAAGAGACTTTTCTTTAAGTTGCGACATGATACAGGTGTGTAGCGATTTTCGTGCATGTACGTCAAACCGTATTATGGGGCTTGAGGCACAAAGTTTTTTCTGTCTGGACCAATCAGATGAAGGGTGGGCACGCTTTTTGGCGCCTATCGTCGCCACGGTAACACTTTTGAAAGAGAAAAGTAATGCGCGTAGTCGCAGAATGGAGACGCACATTTTGATGTATAACACACCTGGGTGCACGTTACGGTTCGGGCCGCATTAACGGCCGAAGAAATGGCATAAATTGCGCCAAAATTACACGATTAATTCAAAATGTTCAAAATGGCCGACTTCCTGTTCGGTTTTGGCCATAGAGCCAAGAGACTTTTCTTTAAGTTGGGACATGATACAGGTGTGTAGCGATTTTCGTGCATGTAAGTCAAACCGTATTGTGGGGCTTGAGGCGCAAAGTTTTCTAGGGGGCGCTGTTGAGCCATTTGGCCACGCCCATTAATGCAAACCATGAAATATCACATTTTTCGCCAGGGCACGTTTAGGGGGAAAAATGGCCCTCATTTCGTCGGAAGAATTACAGATACAATAGGGCCTTCGCACTGTCAGTGCTCGGGCCCTAATAAAAGCAATTTAAACCGAAATGATTTGTGAGAGTTAAAAAAAAAAAAAATTATATATATAATTTTTTTTATATATATATATATATATATATATATATATATATATATATATATATATATGATTGAGAAAACTCCATTAACAGGTGATAATAATCTACTTTTGACAATAACTATTTAGTCTACAACTCCACATAAATGATTCCCATGACGTGATTCATCTGACTAATGTCAACTTTAGAGCGGAAAAACGAGCTAGCTAGCTGTTTAAGAAAGAAAATTTGTTGCGAAATTGACTTGGCTTTTTCATATTTAACGCTAGTTCGACCTGAAGGATAAATTAGTGACAATAACGAAGCCTAAAGCTGGAGATTGTAACGTTCCAGCTCAGCTAACATTACTTCTTCCACGTCTGACGAGGACAAAGTTTCATCAACCATAAACACATGTAGCTAATAACCCAGTCAGGAATTGGTTAATAAGGTGATATAAGCAGAATAAAACGCATTCAGAAGTTATTATAAGCCAGGCTTAAAATTTGACATATTAAAAAAAAAAGTATAATCTATGGTGAAATATTCCACCATAGATGTCTTCAGGCTCAACCTACAATCATGCACATACGTTTTCAACAACATCAAATAATGTATTGCTGAATTACAGCCAATTGATGTTTGATGGCGAGCCTTAAAAATGACCTCAAACTTCGCCGGATCACTACGGTCACGCCCTCTGGTAAAAACTTAAAAGCATCGCAATTTAGCGTCGGCCATGTGTCTAGATTGTACAAACCAAGTTGTGAGCCAATCCGATAAAATATCTAGGAGGAGTTTGTCAAAGTACGAGGCCTGCAAATGAGCAGAATTCATGAAAAATGACATTTTCTGTTCAAAATGCCGGACCCTCTGTGTAACTTAGGGTGCTTTCACACCTGTGGCCCGTTTGTTTTGTTCCGTTTCAGGGGCTGAATCGATACAGTTGTTCCGTTTCTCGTTTGTGGGGTTTGTGTTCACAAGGCAAACGTCTGTACCGTTTCAAAGCTGATAACAAATGCCATGCGCTAACCAGCTGCTCTCTGATTGGTCAAATGAACGCGGAAGGAGTTTCCTCTTCCGCACCCCGGGAAAAACAACACGCCCCTTTCAGCGCAGCACAGGCCGCGGCTTTAGGGTGATTTATGGTTCCGCGTTACACCAACGCAGAGCCTACGGCGTAGCGTACGGCGTAAGCACTGCGTCGTTTTAACGCGGAACCATAAATCAGGCTTATGCGCTCGGCGCAGAGCGGAGCCCGGCAGCGGACGAGAGGCCGCCTGCCGCAGCCGGGTTTGCGCTGCTGTTTAATTTCATACAATGTTTAATTTGTGCCGTGCTGGGACAACATCTCGGCATGTCCAATAGGAGAGACGGTGGTGGAGGCTGCACAGACTCCTCTCATTGCGCTGCGGTCGCATAAAAAAATGAACCGTGTCAGGTCTCGATTGGAATCGTTCCGAGACCACCTCTCCTAGGCGATCTCGGAACGCTTGTTTTGTACCGTTTCAGAGCGCGATTGCTGTGTTCACATATACCAAACGTTCCGATCTTTAGGGGGAAACGTTCCCTGTATCGGAACAACTGCTTGAAACGGTACAGGTGTGAAAGCACCCTTAGAGCATGGGTCCAAGAGTCTTTTTTGTAGGGCTTTGTCTGATATAATAGACTCATAAAGGTCATTGCTGTAAGTCAAACCATATTATGGGGCTCGTCGAAAAACATAAAATAGGTGGCGCTGTGGAGCCCATTCTTGTGGACCCATGCCTGTCGCCCATAAAATACGTAATTTTTCGCGACTCTGGAAGCGTGTGCAAAATTTGGTGAGTTTTCGAGCATTTTAAGGCCTCCAAAAAGGCAATTCATTTCCGGCGAGAATAATAATAAGAATAATAAACATCACAGATACAATAGGGTCCTCGCACTTTCAGTGCTCGGGCCCTAAAAATAAGAATTCCAAGCGGGGGTCCCTGCTCTGTTTTTCTCTCATCCAAGGGATGAGAGAGAGGGATGAAACTTAACAACGCACCTACACAATTACCATCTATCCACCCTGAGCTTTATTTACATCCCTGCTACTGGAAAGACATAAACATCATCAGTTGATTAAATTTTATTATCCTAGATTTTCCTGCCCGTTAATCAGGTGTCGGTTGTTATCGAACGTGTCACGAGTTCAGATCCCCGCTGCTCAGGAAACGCCTTTATGCCTCGCTGCTTCCCCCACGATCCAGATGTTTGTCTGTGACCGTCGTGTTCGTACATCACTGGAATCCGACTTTTCCATCGCTCTCCCCGGAGAAATACGAACCCCTCTTTTACACTGTCATGCAGATTAGGAAAAAACGCTTCAGGGCACTAAACTGCGTTTCAGGGTGGATAAATGAACCTCCGGCTGCTGCGTGCGTTTTCCTCCGCGCGCAGGGACTCAGGGCCGAGTCTGAACAGCTCAAATTGAGTTTTGTAAAATGTCAAGCTGCTCCGATTCTCCTGTTTATGTTCCTCCGGCTGCATTCTTCCGCCAATTAGCCCGTCTTCTGTCCGCGTCTGCCCCCCTCCTGTCTTTTCTGTTTCTCTTTCTTGTATTTTTGCTGCATCAAAGTGAAAATAGTGTTGGAAAATGCATCTTAAACACAGCTAATCTTTAGCAGGACTAATCGGCAGAGGCACACTTTAATCAGCGTGTTTCACGTTTACTTGCGTATTGATTTCAGTGCTTGTTTTGGGGAAGTAGACACTCGTGTTTTATCCTTCACAGACAGAGGTCTATTTCTTCTTCTCGGTTCCTAATCTCTTAATTGTTGATTGGTAAATCATCACAATGGAAGACGGGGTGATGAAGTAGTTCATGATTGATGTAGTTCATGTCTGAGTGTTTGCTCTCGTTTGGGGAAAAAAACAAGGTTTTTTAAGGTCAGTAGTAGCTGTTGCCATGGAAATGGAGATGAGTGCGTGCCTGAAAATGCATTCATGCAGAATGAAAACATGCACAGAAAACCCCCGTTTCAGTCGTTAATGTGAGAATCTGAATCATATCAGCATCGAATAATATCAGGAAGGAGGACCCACTTGGTGCAGATGCAGATCTGCAGAGAAAAGCCCCGTTTAGCTGGGAATACACTGATATTTTTGATATTTTAAATGGTTTGATTCAGCCCCATCTCACACTGTACGACCCGATGCTCACACTATACGATCATAATACTCATGTCAGACTTCTGTTACCGGAACTGCAACGTCAAAAAGAAGTGGAATAGGAGGAACCCCGAAGTGGGAGACACTGAAGATCCTCAGCAAAAAAAAAACACGCTCCCTTATTTGTGCCATTCTGTGTGGCGATAAATGAAAAAAGATTAGACAACGTTGTGATTGGACTAGGGTTGCAACTAACGACTATTTTAATAGTCGACTAGTCACCGACTATTGAAACGATAAGTCGACTAATCGGATAATTAGTATTTTTTTTTCAACTTCTTCGGACTGCATGCATTTAATTTAAAATACTTTTGTCAGGCACAGTCAGGCATAACGTTAAAGCTCTCTTTTAAAGCCAAAATACGCTTAATGTCTTACCAAGGCAAGTCCGTTTCGTTCAACTGTCTGATGTGCTTTCTCTTCAAATGCTCGTGCATTACCGACGTGCTCCCGTGATAAGCAAGGTCTGCTTTGCAAACCTTGCAGGTCATCCTTTTATTCGCCGTACCCAGGCTAAAAGGCTCCCAAACTTTTGAAGTTTTGTTACGCGCAGCTGCTGTACAGGACGCCGCTCGGCAGAGACGCTATCGTGCATGCACGACTCTCGCCAGAGATTGTATTGAAGTGGGACGCCTCACTCCGTTGCAAAAACACGTCTGGCGACAATTGTCGTCAAATGCAATTCATTGTCGACAATTTTGATCATCGATTTTTGTCGACGTTGTCGACGAATCGTTGCAGCCCTAGATTGGACAAGGAATTAGCTGGGCAGACGTGGGAAATGCGGTCTTTTTTTTCTGCTATTAAAACATGATTTGTAATGTAAATTTGCAACACTTTAAACTACAAATAATAGTTTTTGACGTGACATCAGAGATCGCGCATGCTCTCTGTGAAAGGATGAGGCCAATCGGGTCATAGCTGCTTCAACTGAGCGATTCCTTCACGAGGAGCGACCAGGACACGTTTGATTTTCTTGCGAGCTCACGATTTGTGATCGGGAGCTCGTCGTGAGGTGTTAATCTCTAAAATAATATGATGAAAGTAGATGAATAAATTAAGAATATTAATTCTAGAATAGATAAGTAAACAAATAAATAATTATCATATAGAATGGTGTAGCACGATATAATATAAATATAGCATAATAATATAGTAATATCCTTATATAACATAATAATTTTTATAATATTATAACATATAACAAAATGATATCACCATACTATAATATATAACAATATAATAATACTATAGTTTAACATCCCATGAGATTTCGTAACTTAATATAATAATATACTATGAAACATTATATGATGATAATACCAAGAATAATTATTAGAATTAGAATTGGTAATTTATATATTGCAATGAGGGGTGAGGTCAGGGAAGGGAAGCGAGCAGGAGTGTGTTACTCTCTCGTCGTTACCCCACGTTTACTGCACGAGGAATGACCAACGATTGGGGCGAAATCTGGCCCGATCCAAAAAAGAGTCTTACGACTGAAAAATCGGTTCAAAACGAGCCGACAATCGCACAGTGTCTGCCCGGTTTAACATCTCATTGCATGTCTTCTTATTCTTCTTCTTTTTCCTCTGCATGGAACCAGGTCCCCACCATCCTGAACGCGCTGCAGAGGAGTGTGCAGGCCGTCCTGGTGGGAAAGATCCAAATCCAGGACTGGTTCGGGAACGGCATCAAGCGCGCCGCTCTCATGAACAAGTGGGTTCTGAAAGAGGTTTCCATCGACGAAGACGAGCGGTGTCTCCTCCAGACCGACGGCTCCTTCCTCTACCTGCTCTGCAAGGACGGGCTGTACAAAGTCGGTTCTGGCTACAGCGGTACCGTCCGGGTACGTAGAACTGCAAACTCCACGCGTCCATTCTTATCCTTATGTTCAGACACTGAACAATGAACTTATTCTTAAAAGAAATAAACTATCTACAAATGATTGAGTTAAATCAAGGGTCGACAACCCAAAATGTTTTAGATCCATATTGGACCAAAAACACAAAAAACGAATATGTCTGGAGCCGCAAAAAATGAAAAGTCTTGTATCAGCCTTAGAATGAAGACAACACATGCTGCATGTTTCTATATTAGTTATAACTGGGGGAAGATTTTTTTTTTCATTATGCACTTCGAGAAAAAAGTTGAAATGTCGAGAAAAAAGTTGAAATGTCGAGAAAAAAGTTAAAATCTCAAGAAAAAAGTCAAAATGTCGAGGAAAAAAAGTCCAAATTTTGAGAAAAAAGTTGAAATGTTGAGATTAAAAAGGAAAGAAAAAAGAAAGGAAAAAAGGAAAGAAAAAAATAAAAAAGGACAAAAAAGAAGAAAAAAGGAAGAAAAAAAGCAAAAAAGAAGAAAAAAAGAAAAGGAAGAAAAAAGGAAAAAAAAAGGTCAAACATTTTTTAAAAAGCTCCAGGAGCCACTAGGGTGGCGCTAAAGAGCCGCGGGTTGCCGACCCCCGGGTTAAATGAAACATGGCAAGTTATTTGGACTTTTTTTGAATCAGCTCTGGAAAAAAACCTTGAACTAGTCGTAGCGATCTCTGCTGGCCTGACCTGCTGACATTATCCTGTGATTACGTCACGGTTAAAGTTGCTTTCGTCAACGAAAATGATGACTAAATATCGTCGTCAACGAACCTTTATCACCTGAGGAAAACGAGACGCAACGAAAATGCTGGTCATGTGATGATAACGATAAATAAATATATATAATGCAATATCGTAGAGGAATAAAAACCAGACTAAAATGTAGATTACAAAATAAAAACTCTGCTAAAATGTGTCTTCATTGTCGTTGACCAAAACGAGACGAAATGTTCTACCAAAGATCCTTAATGTCCATGTTTTCAGTAGTTTCCTCTGGTTTAATGTCCATGTTTTCAGTAGTTTCTCTGGTTTATTTCTACTGCTGGTGACGTCACGTCCTCAATCCCAGTCGCCACAAAATCACAGGAAAAAATAAATATGTTGTAAACTCAGATTAGAGTATCTGGAATAAACGTATTCTTGAGTCTATAAGGTAACAATAATATAATAATAAGATAACCTTGTTTGAATTGTAAAATGGGTTTGGCTAAATACAATCTTTGACTAAAACTAGACTAAAATGGACAATTCTGAATAAAATAAGACTAAAATGCTCAGACTTTTAGTCGACTGAAACTTGACACGACTAAACGGAGAATGAACGTGACTAAAACTAATAAAAACTAAAATGATAACTGGACCCAAAGACTAGACTGAAACTAGAATTGAAACAGGCTGAACAGAAACAACACTAGTTAACGGTTAAACACCAAACATGAATCTACTGTATGTAACATCCTGTTATTCAGGAGTCAGAGTTCATGTTTTATTCAAGCAGTTTTGATTTATGTGAGGAGGAGAAACCAACAATAGGGAAAGCTCTCCTCGTGACTTTGACTGGTTTATTCTGCCAGAAATAAAAACGTTTTGTTTTTTTCATCCGTCTGCATTGGTTTTGTGTTAATTGTGAGTGTTTTGTGTGTAACCCCCAGGGCCATGTGTACAACTCCACCTCCAGGATCAGGAATCGGAAGGACAAGAGGTCGTGGCTGGGCTTTGCTCAGGTCAGTGACGGCGCGTCCACGTCTCCATTCACTCCAGATTAAAGTTAATCTCAGGGTCGTGTTTGGAGTTTACCTCAGAGCAGTGGCGTCAATTCAGTCAAAGCCAAGGTGTGGCAAGGTTACGAGTCACAGAACTGAACTACAGTATCAACCAACACGCCCAGGAAATACTCATCACAGAAGTTTATGTAGCTTATCTGTGCGGTCAAGAAAATGTGAACTTCTTCAAATTCAGTCTCACTCACATCCTGCTAACTATGAACACTACACTTTAATAATGTGTGGATCAATTCAGTCAATGCGCCTTTATGCATCCGTTTTCTGAACCACGGGCACCAAGAGGCAGAGTTAGAGAGCAGAAAAAGCGTATCCAGTACTCGAGTTGTAAAAAAAAATCAGGGGGGATGGAGGATTTTATCATATGGGGACAGATAATTTGTGCTGATTACAAATAATATAATATATTATAAATAATAGCACTGACCAAAACAGCTGCAGAAATACTGCAGGAATGACATAGCAGCAGTTAAATGCAGCCTTCTGTAAGCTTTAAATATCCACTGGGCTTACATCAAATACATCAAAACACAACAATAAAAAACACTTTTCTGAACTTATCAATATGACTCTGTCCTTCACAGGATAAGTAACATGGATCACTGCAAAAACTCACAATCTTAACAAGAATATTTGTCTTATTTCTAGTTAAAATGTCTCATTTTTAGTAAAAAAAAATCTCATTACACTTAAAACAAGACTCATCACTGGAAAAAACAACAATTTTCACCTGTTTCAAGTAGATTTGCCCTTAAAATAAGTAGAAAAATCTGCCAGTGGAACAAGATTTTTTTGCTTGTAATGAGAAGATAAATCTTGTCCCACTGGCAGATTTTTCTACTTGTTTAAAGTGAAAATTTACTTGAAACAGGTGAAAATTGTCAAATAAGTTATTTTTCTGGTAATGACTCTTGTTTTAAGTGTAATGAGAATTTTTGACTAAAAATGAGACATTTTAACTAGAAATAAGACAAATATTCCTGGTAAGATTTTGAGTTTTTGCAGTGTGTTGTTCTGATTTGCATTTATAGTTATTTTATATGATGTTGTCTCCTCAGGGGTATCTGCTGTACCGGGACACGAGTAACCACAGCATGTCTGCCATCAAGATCAACCCCGAGACCCTGGAGCACGAGGGAATGGTCACCATGCCAGGTAACGGGAAACACTTAAGCACTAGAGGAGGTCATCCAAACTCCCCCGCCGACGAGATATGGCTCAATTCACAAGTTCAAGTTGACCTTATTAGTACCCGTAGGTAGATTTGTTTTGCAGTAGATGGAAGAAGGCATCTCACACACAATCTTTACACACTGCAAAAACTCAAAATCTAAACAAGAATATTTGTCTTATTTCTAGTTAAAATGTCAAATTTTTAGTCAAAAAATCTCATTACACTTAAAACAAGAGTCATCACCTGTTTCAAGTAGATTTTCACTTAAAATAAGTAGAAAAATCTGCCAGTGGAACAAGATTTCTTTTCTTGTAATGAGAAGATAAATCTTGTCCCACTGGCAGATTTTTAAACTTATTTCAAGTGAAAATTTACTTGAAACAGGTTAAAATTCTCAAATAACAAGTTATTTTTCTGTTAATGACTCTTGTTTTAAGTGTAATGAGATTTTTTGACTAAAAAAGAGACATTTTAACTAGAAATAAGACAAATATTCTTGGTAAGATTTTGAGTTTTTGCAGTGCAGTCATTAATTTGACACAAGACGAATACAGAGAACAGGTTTACGACAGACATGGCAGGTTCTCACGATGCTCACTGAACAGGATAAAAGTAGATATTGCCCACAAGGCAAAGAACAATAAATAGAGGTAAAACAAAGGTCAGGGTTTCTATTAAATAGATATAAATAAGTGAAAAGCATGATAGACCTCAGCAATGAATAGAATGCGTTTTTAAAAACCCGAATATGAGCAAATTCCGGTTATTCAAAGGGGTTATTGGTGTTTACATGGCTGTGCAAAACTGAGTTATTGCTAATATTCGTGTTTTAAAAGGGTTATTGATGCATGTAAACGCAGTTAATGATCTGGTTGAGTAAGAGATCTTTTCTTTTAGGGGCAGGTTTCCGAACCACGATGCTAGTGAAAAAGTTAAAAAAGATTCAATAAAAGCATGATAAAAAAGTGTCATCATGGTCCTAACTATGTGGAAACATGTGGAAATTCTTTGCAGGTCAACATGCAGACGGACAGAACATCATCTTTACAGACGGGGAGTACATCAACCAGATCGCAGCCTGCAAAGATGTAAGTTCATAACTTTAAAAACGCTTCCCTACTGGTATGATAGTTTTCATAATCTTCCTCAGAATAAAATATTGAGTTTAGAAAGTGAAGCTGTATAAGTGAGCGCAGCCTCGGGGGCTCGGTACAGACCTCACATGTTACTAAAATAAAGCACCTTCACACAGCGACTGCATTATGAAGACGTTCTAATCCCTCCCCGCTGTCTGCTGGCAGGCCGTACGTCCACGTGTCCTTGGGCAAGGCACCCCACGTTCACTCTGATGTGTTCATCGCTGGTTGCGTATGTGATGGAAAGGGCACAGACTCGACTCGGCAGAAAGATATTTGTGTAGGAAGTCAAAGATCCTGTGAAGTGTGTGTGTGTGTGAAAGAGTTTGTGTAAAACTCTCCCAGTGGTTTACCTGCAGTCTGCAGGTACATTTCCCCAAGCATTATGGGGTTTCACGGTCTGGAGACGGCCCGCTTCCTCTATTTTGTGGTCCACAGTCAACAAATCTTTGATGCTTCTGGTCACTGGACTGTAAAAATTGGCCTGTTAGAATTAAGACTAATATTCCTAAATCTAGTCAAATTTGTCTTATTATGAGCAAAAATATCTTAGCCAATGGAGTTAGAAAGATTTTCTTGAGTAGAACTCTTAAAACTAGCAAAATCGTCTGAAAACAGTCTTCTTTTTCCTTGAAACAAGGCTTTTTAACTTTCTAAGAAATGAGTTTTTGCAGTGTGGCTGCTTTGTTCAGTTGGTACGAGATAAACTGAGAATGACAGTAGAGTATAAAGTCTCTACTTACACGATATTGAGTTCACGATAACGATACGATATTATAGCAGTATTTTTTAACAACTTGAATGAGGAACATCTGACTGGAAAAAATGGTCTTTTATTTGAAATACACAAAATACAAAACAATGCTGTGCGTTTCCCCTATTGTTACAGTTTGTAATGCTTTATAACTGTTTAAGTTTTAAAGAGAAAGCCAGGCCGATTTTCCACAAACTGAACTAAAAGTAAATGTCAGGTTTGCATTATGCATCTTCAGTTTCATACAAGTACAAATATTTAGCCACAAACTGAATAGTTTCTCTCATGTATGACTGGACTTTCTTCTTTTCCAGAAATTTAACAACTAAAAGTAAATAAATAAACTATAAAAAGTCCCAAACTCCAAATGCAACATGACTGTTATTTATCTTGTGCCAGAGCTCAGAGCTTCACCTGCTCCAGCCTGAGGCCGTAAGGTGAACCCTGTTATCGTTTCATCCTCCACCTTTGGGGACGACACAATATTTACATCATAAAAAAGATTGATTCATGCTCACCTTAGAAGTAAAAGTTCAGAGTTCAAAACCCCCCAAGAGTCCCGTGATCGGGACGCAAAACGGTCCTAGTTTCTTCTGAGCGGAGTCAGATTTTGGTCCGCGGGTCGAGGTCGTCACGTGATCCCGCTGCACCAATAGGATGTTACTAGTAAACACAATATATTAATATAAATAACCCAATATCGCGCTACAGTTTGTCATCTCCACGACATCTATCGTGATGTTTTTGTATCGCCAAATTTCGGGGAACGATATATTGTTACACCCCTACTGGTGATGGCTAACTAGCCGAACATTGTGGAGGTCAGTGACCTCCAAGAGGGAACTCACTCGGAGCTGCCACCTCCAAACTGGGAGCATCTCCAGTAGCACCGGAGTTCTCCGACTTCCTGAGAGCAGCAGAAACGCTGCATAGATCCCTCCAGCTCCCGGGTTTCAGGTGGAGGACCCGAGCTCCTGGAGGTCAACCCCAACGAGGAAAGAGCGAGAGTGGAGCTTGCTCCTTCATGTCTTTAGTTTGCTTTTCATTTGGCTCGGCGCTCTGACGGTGGCCCTGAATGACCCGCTGCCTCACACCCCGACCTTCAAACCTGATTATGCCTCTCCATAATTAACACAGCTCTCGTTTAGGCCTGTGTGGGGAAAAAAATCGATTTGCCAATTCTAAATCGATTCTTATATTAATTCCTAAAAATCGATTAGTATGTCTAAAGATCAATTTTCTTTTTTCTTTTTGTTTTTCTTTCATCATTACATTACAACTTTTGGTATTTTTTTGTTTACGCCCAAAAAAAGTAATGTTTTGTTGACACGAGAATAACTGGTGTCATGTTTTTGCCTTTAAATATGTTTAAAGGTATGAAAACATTAAAGTTTTCAGTTATAATTGCATAAATTGTCTATATTTCGTTACTTTATATACTGTCTTGGGGTTACATTTGCATAAAATGCTAAAAACCAAATTCTCAAAAATTAAAAACCGAAATAGACCGAAAATGGAAAAAATAAAAACGGAATGTGTTAAAAAATAAAAACGATTTCATCCGGCCTCATCAATTCTGACCCACGATGTTTCTGTTTCAGTTCTATCAGCATTCTGGGAGCTGATTGGTCCTTACAGCATCATTAGCTGCCAATACTTGCTGTTGAATCTCAATATAATACTAGTAGTAATATGTTGCAGAATTACAGTCATATAATTCATGCAACAGCTCAAAAAACTGTTTTAATAAAACAAACCCAAATCAATATCTGAATCGAATCAAAGTGATAATCGATCCTGAATCTTAAGAATCGAATCGATCCCCAGCCCTGCTCTCGTTGTTCTGTCACGCCTGCAGAACGATGTTACGCCGCTTCACCTCCAAGGAATAAAGGCGTCAGGTTGTAAGGAAGTGATGAGGAAGGTGGCTTTAAAGTTTAAACTGTGCTCGTATTGTCTTGTGAAACAATGACATAATTATAAGTTAATGCAAAACGAGACACCGACTCTGAACTTCCTACTAATGAAATCAAGTTCTCTTCTGCTCAGGAATGCTGTCTATATTTATCCTGTATGTAAATGAGCAGGCTCTGTTTCCTTAATCCGTCATTTCCTCTGGTGGTGGTTGAAGTGGGAGTAGTAGTTCCTCTTAGCTCGGGGAGGGATCCTCAGCTGATGGCCAGCTGTGTGTGTGTGTGTGTGTGTGTGTGATGCGGTGTGTGTGTGTGTGTGTGTGTGTGTGTGTGTGTGTGTGTGTGTGTGTGTGTGTGGCCAGCGGCGCCACATGTGGCTCTTCTCCTGGCAACCTAATCTCACGAGCAGTTATCTGCATAAGCAATCTCTTAAGTGCGTGGGGGAGGGATGTCGCAGGGAAACATCCGTACTTACAGCGAGGGGGGAGTCCTGCAGAGGTTTCCTCGCCGTAACTGAGGATCTAACGGATGCATACGCTCTTCTCTGCTGGGGTTAGAGTGCTGTAGTTGGCTCTGCAGGGATTACCATCTGATTTAAAGCCCACCAGCCCCATGCAACTCTTTATCCTTCTATATCTTTACCTTTCTTTATTTTTCTCCTTCTTTTACTATACTATACTATACTACTGTCATTTAGCAGACGCTTTTATTCAAAGCGACTTACATCTGAGAGAACAACACAAGCACAAAATCACATAGGAGGTCCAGCTGGATCAGTGCTGGTCAGAGTAATGAGATTACAGTTGGACACAGATGCTGCCACGCCAGTGCTAGAATATATGTTTTTTCTCTGTTTTTGTTTTTTTTTTTAAATAAGAAAGGTATGTCTAAGACAGGGATCGGCAACCCGCGGCTCTAGAGCCGCATGCAGCTCTTTAGCGCCGCCCTAGTGGCTCCTGGAGCTTTTTCAAAAATGTTTGACCTTTTTTTTCCCTTTTTTTTCTTTTTTCTTTTTTTTTTTCTTCCTTTTTTCTCTTTTTTTCTTCTTTTTTTTCTTCTTTTTTTCTTCTGTTCTCTTTTTTTCTTCCTTTTTCCTTTTTTAATCTTGACATTTAGATTTTTTTTCTCGACATTTCGACTTTTTTCTCAACATTTTGACTTTTTTCTCGACATTTTGACTTTTTTCTCGAGATCGTACTTCAACATTAATCTCGACATTTTGACTTTTTTCTCGACATTTTGACTTTTTTCTCGACATTTCGACTTTTTTCTCAACATTTCGACTTTTTTCTCGAGATCGTACTTAAACATTAATCTCGACATTTCGACTTTTTTCTCGACATTTCGACTTTTTTCTCAACATTTCAACTTTTTTCTCGACATTTCGACCTTTTTTTCTCGACATTTCGACCTTTTTTTCTCGACATTTCGATTTTTTTCGACATTTCGACTTTTTTTTTCGACATTTCGACTTTTTTCTCGACATTTTGACTTTTTTCTCGACATTTTGACTTTTTTCTCGACATTTCGACTTTTTTCTGGAGATTGTACTTCAACATTAATTTCGACATTTCGACTTTTTTCTCGACATTTCGACTTTTTTCTGGAGATTGTACTTCAACATTAATTTCGACATTTCGACTTTTTTCCTTGACATTTTGACTTTTTTCTCGACATTTTGACTTTTTTCTCGACATTTCACCTTTCACCATTGCCAGACAATGGTGAAAGACAAGACATGTTTTGCGGCTCCAGACATATTTGTTCTTTGTGTTTTTGATCCAATATGGCTCTTTCAACATTTTGGGTTGCCGACCCCTGGTCTAAGAAGACACCATCTTGTCATAAGTGCATGCATCTTACTACTGTAGATGCCGAAGTGCTCCTTAAAGGTAATTCAAAGTGCTTTACATCAACATTAGAAGCGGCAAGACACAATTAAAACATAAATAATAAATAAAATGAAATGAAATAAAATGATAAAAGAGGTAAAATAATAGAAAGCACAAGTTGTTAAAAAGTAAGGGCAGTAGATCCAGCAGGTACATCTCATTCTTACAATGGCAAGAATTACGTTTCTATACGGTCAAAACGTACAAAGACCGGGTCAAATACAGTATTACAAAGTAATCTGTAACAATTCGAACGGTGAATTAAACCAATTTGACAATTCTATGCCACAATGCCTGTTTCCAGGTCTTATTTCACACAACACTAGCCCCATGCAACTCGTTATCCTTTTATATCTTTACTTTTTATTTGTCTCCTTCTTTTCATTGATGTTTTCCTGTTTTATTTCCTTCCCGGTAAAATCCCCGGGACTCTCTCAGTTCAATCTTCTCTTTACTGGCATGAATATAGTTTTACGGTACTATATTTTATAGGGGTTATGACACAGTTTGCAACTAAATGTGGTGTCACTCCTACAAAACATTTTACTATTTTAGCAGCTTCATCCAGTCACACAGAGAAGCAGATGCTCAGGGCAGCTTTATATTAATTTTTTTAGTGAAATGATGCAGATTATATGGTCCTGGTGAGAATCCTGTAAATATTCTCTGTCCTGTCGGTTGTTTTGTCAACACTTAGTTAATTTTGAATGTCAAGGTTTTAAGGTTACGCTGCTGTAGTCACTGATGTATAAACTGTTTGCTCAGATTTTGCAGTGGTGCGCTGCAGATACTGCTGATCTGTAATCAGTGTGTGTGTGTGTGTGAGCATGCTGTCAATGACTATAAAAGGGACGTTTTCACCTCCAACATACAGTCATTGGGTTCGGGAAATGGCTATATGAGCTCTGAATATTGAACTGTGTATTTCATACTGTGAACTCTATATGTCTGGTATTTGTGGGGGGGGGGGGGGTCGATGGGATTTTTGATTTCTTCTTGTCTGTTTTGTTGAACTTATGTTAAATTGTAAACTATAACTTGTAAAACTAAATAAAAATACCTTGATTTAAAAAAAAAAAAAAAAGGGATGTTTAGAGAATCCTGGTCTGAAGAATTGTATTTATTTTTTTTTTAAACTAGACACAAACAATTTAATAACGTCTTAATTGTATAAAAGTTTGTTGTTTAAAAAATATAATAATAATAATAATAATAATAATAATAATTATTATTATTATTATTATTATTATTATTATTATTATATATTTTAATAATATAATTATACAGGACTGTCTCAGAAAATTAGAATATTGTGATAAAGTCCTTTATTTTCTGTAATGCAAAAATGTCATACATTCTGGATTCATTACAAATCAACTGAAATATTGCAAGCCTTTTATTATTTTAATATTGCTGATTATGGTTTACAGTTTAAGATTAAGATTCCCAGAATATTCTAATTTTTTGAGATAGGATATTTCAGTTTTCTTAAACTGTAAGCCATGATCAGCAATATTAAAATAATAAAAGGCTTGCAATATTTGCAATACAGTTGATTTGTAATGAATCCAGAATGGATGACATTTTTGCATTACAGAAAATAAAGGACTTTATCACAATATTCTAATTTTCTGAGACAGTCTGTGTAATTCTGTTCTGAGTTCTGCAGAGGTGAACCTCTTATCTCAAGGGACTTCCTGGTAAACACAGGTTAAATAAATAAATGTAATTCTGTAGCTGTGTTGTGAAATTAAATGTGTATTTCTTCATGTCCCCCCCAGGATGGCTTCGTGGTGCAGATCTACACCATGAGTTCAGACCCAGCGTTGCAGCAGGAACTGCAGCTGAAGCTGGCCAGGAAATGCCTGCATGCTTGTGGCATCTCTCTGTTCGACCTCGAGAAAGACTTGCACATCATCAGTAAGTGATTAAAAACCTGCTAATGTGGCTAAAAACTGGCTCTGGTCAGAGGCTTCTGAGGATCTGAGAGTTTAAAGAGGCAGCGGTTTCTCTGCAGGCCTCTCTGTCCTCTGTGTTTTTGGCTCTAAATGCAATGTTATTTTCTCAGGCACGGGCTTCGATGAGGAGGCAGCGCTGCTCGGAGCCGGCAGGGAGTTTGCTCTGATGAAAACCGCCTCAGGAAAGGTGAGTGCTGGGCAGTCTCAAACGTTTACCAATTATTAAAGCAGGAACATTTTTAACTGCAGAAGGAGATCTTCTATCTAATGATGAAGCGAGCACTTTGAGCTCCAACCAGTCAGGTGTAAGGATTCAGTGTTGGTTGTGTTTTTACTTCACACTGACAACTTAAGACCATTAAAACAAGAACTTTTCCTAAGTTGGTGACTCGGATACGGTCAGATTTGTCAAGATTGACTTTTAGCAGTTTAATTTCAGCGTCTTTATTTTTTTATTTATTTATTTATTTTTATTTTTATCTGCACACATATTAATGGTTAATACCATGCTGGTAAGAACCTAAGGCATATATATGTGCATTTTTTATATAAAATACATATGATATATATTTTTATAATATGTCACATATATTTTATATATATATATATATATATATATATATATATACACACACACACACACACATACATATGGCGGATTTTTTGTGCCAAAATTAAATAAATAAATACATCATTAATTAATTAATTAAAATGGGAATTCAATATATCATGAATTAAATGTGTCATTAATTAATTAAAATTAGAATTAATAATGTCATTAATTAAAATACAATTCATTTTAAGGAAAAAAATATATTATTTCAGCATTTCATTAATTAATGACACATTTAATTAATGATTTTGTGCTGCGGGTGAATCATGAAATGTAAAACTGCATTTAATTAATTAATGACATATTTAATTAAGGATTTCGTGTTGCTGCGTGTGAATCATGAAATGTAAAACTGTCAGTTTCACTCGTCAAACGTCATTAATTAATTAAATGCTGAAATAATAAATATATTTTTTTACTTAAAATGAATTGTATTTTAATTAATTAATTACATATTTAATTCTAATTTTAATTAATTAATGACTCATTTAATTAATTAATGATATATTTCATTCCCATTTTAATTAATTCATGATGTATTTATTTATTTAATTTTGGCACAAAAAATCCTCCATACATACAAACCCAAACATTTTTTTATTTATTTTTTTGTTTTTTTCTCGCATACGGTCAGATTTGTCAAGATTGTCTTTTAGCAGTTTAATTTCAGCATCTTTATTATTTTATTTTTTAAATATTCTCTTTTCTGATTGACCTATAAGTTTCGTCCTTCCTTAGTTACTGTTGCTAGCTCTGATAATCTATCAACGTTGTTTACAGTCTTGCAGTGGTGACTGTCTGCGTGAAAACCTGCGTCATAATCAACTTATTCAAGACGTTTATTCCTACACAACAGTTGTCATTAAATAACTTTAGAGTTAAAATCATTGTTGCTTCGATCTATCTCAGAAAACTGTCCTCGTTATCTTATGGACGTTAAGTTGCCGGTTTATTCTAAAGCTTGTTGTGTTTTTTTTTTTACTCAGTTTTTAATTGTTGTTGCCATAAACTCCATGAATTGGACCCGAGTTCAGGAGCTTCCAGTATGTTTTTGTGGAGCTGAAATCTACAGATGAGTTCTGGTTCCTGTATGACTGATACTCAACCGTCATTGGGTCGTCTGTGTTTGAGGGGCGGGGCTTAATGGTGGATCATTTCTCTCTAGTACTGCTTATACACACAAAACCCATTTGGTCAACATTTTCCAACACAGCAAACATGAAAATACCATTAAATCAACCCGACCCAACGTTCAGACTCATTTATGCAAAATAGGACGTTTTTAAAAGCGCTGAGCGTCGTCTTAATTCTGAAACTCACAAGCTGCTACCGTCATGGTCTCGTCCTTCCTAATTCCTATTTATTTATTTATTCATTTATTCTTTATTTAACCAGTTGTGGGTCTGGTTGACATTAAAATCTCTTGGCCCGCTGCCGTCCCTCAGACAGGATCCCTGTCCTCTAACGACGACCTCTAACGACGACCTTGGCGCTGCCCGCATTTCCTGTGGGCCGGCAGCTCTCCTGAAGCGTCATTTAACACTCTAACCCACTGCTTCTTCATTTATTATTTTTTTCCCGAGGTATTTAAATGTTTTAATCACTTACGATTTGCTTTTGTAGACACCTCTTTTGCAGAGTTTCAACCATTTTTGTAGATGCATCAGCATCACTAACTGATGATTCTCATCCTCCACACAAGCAGCCGTCATTCCAGTTTATTATCATCTTTTTAAAAAACGTAGCTTAGTTGGCTTGTTAAGTGACCAGACCAGAGCTCGTGAAGGTTAGATAACTGATTATAATCATTTTTTATTCTACACGTTCATGTATTCAGTATTTCTCCAGCTTCTTTAGTGTTGTGTTGCAGCCGCCAGGACGGCACTTAAAGAAAAGCAGACTATCAATTGCAAATGTGAGAAGCAGGGTAGTACGGGGCGAGCCTCGTGGGACAGAACGGTGCTTTCACTGTGCAATAATAATAATAATAACAACCACAATCATATGCTGTAACAATGCACAAGTTTTCACGTTTATTTGAAATACATCATTGCATAACATTATGACTTATGATGTTTTTTACACTTTGAGACAAGCACCTTTCAATAATCATGTCTACCTCATACTGCTGCACCTTTCACTTTAAAATAAATTGTATAATATTAGGGCTGGGCGATATGGACCAAAAGTCATATCTGGATATTTTCTACCTGAATGGTGATACTCCATATATATCGATATTTTTTTTGTGCCATAATTGGGGTTTCCCCCAAAGCATTATAGCATAGCATCTCTGTTAGCATCTCTGTTAGCTTCATTTTCTTCTGAGGCAAACCCTTAAAAAAACAGTTTTAATACAAAGCCTCGTGCCAAATGTCACACAGGTTCCTTTATTAACAGAGGTCTGCACAATATCAAAATGTATAAAACAAATGAAATAAAAATAAACTGCCTGCATATATAGAATAAAAATGCTTCTTGAATAAAATAAAACAAATATCCCTTTCCTGCATAACAATTAAATTAAAATACACTGTGCAATTAATACAATGTAGACAGTAACAGGCAGACTTTTCCACTGAGGTTGACAGTTGTGCAAATAACAAAACATTTGTGCAGTCTCAAATAAAACATTCAAATCAATTTGTAACAAAATAAGCTATATCAAAATCATAAATAAAAAAAAAAAAATGTAATAATCGATATAAACGATATTGTCTCGTACCATATCGCGTTTGAAAATATATCGATATATATTAAAATCTCGATATATCGCCCAGCCCTAGTATATATGTTAAGAGCTGTCATTTGTCTATTGCCTATTTACTGTACAGTGAGCGAAAATAACCCGAGTCAAATTCCATGTCTTGTTTGACCTGACTTGGCCAAATAAACCTGATTCTGATTCTGATTAAGCTTCCTTTTGAGGCACACGGTGCATTTCTCTCCTCCCCACCGCTGCAGAGCCTCCCACTACAACCACACCAGAAATAGTTTCAGTTAAGGTGCCGTTCAGGGCCGGAGTCTCCAGACCGCCTGAGAAGGGAATGCCAGCTATGTGGATGGTTTTGGGTGTGGTTGCTCGTGCCTTTCACTGTAGGTGCGGCGCAGTGTGTGTGTGTTTTTTTTTTTCTGTAGATAGCAGTTGCCTGCTGCTCTTTTTATGTGTATCAGTCCAAAGGCTTAATCTCCCAGCACACTTTATCTGCAGATTACAGCGGCCCAGACCGGCTGGGTGGGTAAAAATAGGAGCCGCTGACCTGTATTCCAGCAATGCCACGCTTTCTCATCGCTGAGCTTTGTGCCAGGGGTCAAAGGGCCTCGCGGTTATGTTTGACAAGTGACTGCTCCCCATTGTGCTTAAAAAAAAATGTGTAGTTTAAAGAAGGGAACTATCTGAATCATAAATATGTGATGACCTCTGGAGCAGATAAATCACCTCATACTTTCTACTTGAATGGCTCAGAGCAAAGGCTGAGTTCAGACCAAGTTCATCAGATGAAACTATTTCCAGGGTTCCTACGGGGGCTTGAAATCCTTGAAAGTGCTTGGATTTCAATGTTGTTTTTTCAAGGCCCGAAAAGTGCTTGAATTTTAGTTTAAGTGCTTGAAATTATAACTCTGTCTTTCACAAATTTGGGATCAGACTGTATAGTTTAGTTATTACAAGGAGAAATAAAATCAGTAAGATGAAACATAACAGCATGATAGTACGACGGAGTATTAGGGCCAAACTAAGACAACAAAAAAATAAGGAAATTATGAGAATAAAGTCGTAAAATTACGAGAATAAAGTCGTAAAATTACTAGAATAAAGTCGTAAAATTACGAGAATAAAGTCGTAATATTTTGAGAATAAAGTCGTAATATTACGAGAATAAAGTCGTAATATTAAATATATTATAAATATATAAATATAACTTCACAAGATGCTCAATATTCCTCATTTTTACACAGGGAGAAGAGTTCTCATAAATTATATTCTCATAATATTACGACTTTATTCTCATAATGTTACGACTTTATTCTCATAATGTCACTACTTTATTCTCGTAATGTTACGACTTTATTCTCGTAATGTTACGACTTTATTCTCGTAATATTACGACTTTATTCTATTACGACTTTATTCTTGCAACATTATGACTTTATTCTCGTAATTTTACGACTTTATTCTCATTATATTATGACTTTATTCTCGTAATTTACAATTTTTTTTTTTTCTTAGTTTGGCCCTAATACTCCGTCGTATGATACAATGTACATAATTGTGATTAAAAAGCAGAAAAAGTAATTATGAGTGTATATATTCCTGTAGATATTTTACCCCAGCGATAAGGTGCTTGAAGATTTTTAAAATGACCCTTGAAAGTGCTTGAAAAGTGCTTGAATTTGACCTTGAAAAATACGTAGGAACCCTGAGCTAGTCTTTCTGGGGTCCACAAAAAAAAAAGGAACGTACAGAATTATACAATTGCAAATACAAAGTGATTACATGATTTAACTCAATGCACAATGACAAGTTCAATACTAGATAAAATTACATTAAAGAAAAGAAAACTATAAAATAATACGGAATGCAAAAGAACAAACAAACAACAAAAACTTTACAATGTTAAGTAGACTCTGAGATTCTTTTTAAAAGTTAATTTGTTGTATATGCAGCAGAGGTTTTGATGCAGGTTATTCCACAAAGTCACTGATCTATAAATAAAAGATCTCTTAAGATGATTGGTCCTTGGAATTGGTCATTTGAGCTGACTGATTTGCTGACTGATTTGAGCAGATGTGGAGCAACTACAGGGCTGTCTCAGAAAATTTGAATATTGTGATTTTCTGTAATGCAATTACAAAATTGCAAATACCTCACCTCAAGTATTTTTGAAAATATTTGTAAATTTTTTGTAAATATTATCCTTTTTTTTTTTGGGGTGTTTACTATTTTTTTCTCTCTTGTACATACTCTTTTTCTACTTTTTATATTGCTCTTTTTATTATTTAACTACTTATTGGTTATTTCTATTTTAATTTTTTTTGTATAAAGTGTGTGTGTGTTTTGGCTGCTGCACGACTGAATTTCTCCTCTGGGAGATCAATAAAGTCTTCTATTCTATTCTATTCAAAAACAAAAATGTCCTACATTCTGGATTCATTACAAATCAACTGAAATATTGCAAGCCTTTTATTATTTTAATATTGCTGATCATGGCTTACAGCTTAAGAAAACTCAAATATCCTATCTCAAAAAATTAGAATATTCTGGGAATCTTAATCTTAAACTGTAAACCATAATCAGCAATATTAAAATAATAAAAGGCTTGCAATATTTCAGTTGATTTGTAATGAATCCAGAATGTATGACATTTTTTTTTTTTTTTAATTGCATTACAGAAAATAAAGAACTTTATCACAATATTCTAATTTTCTGAGACAGTCCTGTATAATTATATAATTAAAATATATAATAATTATTCATAATTATTATTATTATTTTTATTATTATTATATGATTATATATATTATTATATAATTAAAAAAACAACAAACTTTTATACAATGAAGACGTTATTAAATTGTTTGTGTCTAGTTTAAAAAAAAAAACAGTTTAGATTTTCTTCGGACCAGGATTCTCTAAACATCCCTTTTTTTTTTTTTTTTTTTTTTTTTAAATTGCATTACATAAAATAAAGAACTTTATCACAATATTCTAATTTTCTGAGACAGTCCTGTATCACTTCATACTCTTCTACTTGAATGTCTCAAAGCAAAGAGTTTAGACCAAGTAAATCAGATTGAAACTATTTTAAAGGCTGGTTCTGACCCAGTGGGAGTCCTTTCTCTAAGTATAGTCTGGAATCAACCATAAACAGTAACTCCACAACAACCTCCTCACCCAGAGACTTTTATTTGTCCTTGTTTTGGCGTGTGGTTGAGCATCTCTGCTCTCTTCTCTCAGATCTACTACACAGGAAAGTACCAGAGCCTGGGCATAAAGCAGGGCGGCCCATCGGCAGGGAAGTGGGTGGAGCTGCCCATCACCAAGTCTCCCAAGATCCTGCAGTTCTCGGTCGGCCACGACGGCTCCCACGCCCTCCTCGTAGCGGAGGATGGGAGTGTGTTCTTCACCGGCTCCGCCAGCAAAGGAGAGGACGGGGAGTCGAGTAAGACGGCCGCTAAAAACACTCAAAACGCCAAATTCAGGCAAAGTCAGAGCAAGATCTAAAAGGGATGTCGCTTGCTTTTGTTTGTCAGCTAAAAGTCGAAGGCAGCCCAAGCCGTACAAACCCAAGAAGATGATCAAAATAGAGACCAAGACGGCCGTGTACACGGCCTGCAACAACGGCAGCAGCAGCATCGTCACCAAGGACGGGGAGCTGTACATGTTCGGCAAGGACGCCATTTACAGCGACAGCACCTGTGAGTCGTCAAACTGTTCTCTTTTACCAGCATTTCGTTTGTAACGACAAAAATACATATCATTTTCTAGCAGCACCTGTTTCTACGGAAGAGTATTAGGGCCATGCAAAAAATATTTGAGAGGGGAAGGTTTTTTTTTATTGTGCACTTCGAGAAAAAAGTTGAAATGTCGAAGAAAAAAGTCGAAATGTCGATGAAAAAAGTCGAAATGTCGATGAAAAAAGTCGAAATGTCGATGAAAAAAGTCGAAATGTCGATGAAAAAAGTCGAAATGTCGATGAAAAAAGTCGAAATGTCGATGAAAAAAGTCGAAATGTCGATGAAAAAAGTCGAAATGTCGAAGAAAAAAGTCGAAATGTCGAAGAAAAAAGTCGAAATGACGAGAAAAAAGTCGAAATGTCAAGATTAATGTGGAAGTACAATTTCCAGAAAAAAGTCAAAATGTCGAAGAAAAAAGTCGAAATGTCGAGAAAAAAGTCGAAATGTCAAGATTAATGTGGAAGTACAATTTCCAGAAAAAAGTCGAAATGACGAGAAAAAAGTCGAAATGTCAAGATTAATGTGAAAGTACAATTTCCAGAAAAAAGTCGAAATGTCAAGATTAATGTTGAAATGAGGAGAAAGTCGAAATTTTGCCTTTTTTCTCAACATTTCAACTTTATTCATGAAATTTTGCCTTTTTTCTCAACATTTCAACATTATTCTCGACATATCAGCTTTTTTCTCAAAGTCCTTAATGAAACTCCTCCTCTAAAATATTATTTTTATTTTTCTCCTGCCTGGGTCTAATACTCTTCCATATGTTTCAGAAGTAAATAAACACATTTCTGTCTCTCCACAGGCCAGGTGACGGACCTTAAGGGTCACTTTGTCACCCAGGTGGCCATGGGTAAAGCTCACACGTGTGCCCTGACCAAGAACGGCGAGGTCTGGACGTTTGGCGTGAATAACAAGGGCCAGTGTGGCCGAGACACGGGAGCCATGAGCCAGGCAGGGAAAGGTGAGCAGCACAACACAGACACAACCACCACGTTTAAGACATTCATCTGCGTTGTGATTCACATGCCTACATAAGCATTGTACCATTCTCGGTGTGATTCCCTTTTGTGCTGCTGTTGTCGTAGCGTTCGGTGTGGAGAGCATGGCCACGGCCATGGACGAAGACCTGGAGGACGACCTGGAGGAGAAGGAGGAGAAGAGCATGATGTGCCAGCCGGGCATGCACAAGTGGAAGCTGGACCAGTGCATGGTCTGCACCGTGTGTGGAGACTGCACCGGCTACGGCCCCAGCTGCGTGAGCAGCGGACGACCCGACAGAGTTCCTGGAGGGTAAGTTCCCAGAACCGGGAGAGACCCGGGAACTCGGAGGTATCAGTGACTACGTTTACATGCAGTCAATAAAACTTTTAAAACCGGAATATTAGCAAAAACCCGGTTGTGCACGGCCATGTAAACACCAATAACCCCTTTGAATAGCCGGAATTTGCTCATATTCCGGTTTTTAAAAACCCGAATATGAGCCCTGGGTTACTATGAATTTGTTTTCTGCGCATGTTCTTTTCGTACGGAGCCAGTAAGAGCTTAAGTGAATAAAAAAAGTAACTTCGTGGCCACGTTAAAGTTAATCGAGAGCACGTTATGTGTCATCGTGAGCACAATTTATTAAAGCGTGGGTACGATTAACAAAGCGTGTGCACATTTTGGAAAATTGTGCGCACAATATATCATAAAATCATGAGTACGATTTACTTACCCTTGATCAAAATTTAATAAACGTGCACACGTTATATTCAATCGTGCTGTAATGCGTCCCTTATCAGCCATAAGGGCATTAAGATCCTTTAAACATGGATCTCCTAAGAATTTACCATGGGTTAGGCATGGCGCAAAAAGAAATGCTGGCAACTCTAGCCACCCAACATGGTATAGTGATCAGTCTAGCCACTTTAAAAAGAATGCTTAGAGCAAGTAATCTCCGCCGTCGGAACTGTGATGATCTAGGTCTCATCATTGATTTTATTTTGGGCCAACTCCAAGGCCCAGGAAGACTCCATGGGTATCGTTGGATGCACAAGAAATGCATAAATAACGGTTTACAATTAACTAAAGCGAGCACTCAATTAAGGAAAACGAGAGCTCGTTTAACCAAATCGTGCGCACAATTTAGTAAAAAAAATGTGCACATGTTTTATTAACTCGTGTGTACGATTGATTAAATCGTGTTCATGATTTAATAACTCGTGAGCACGTTCTATTAACTCGTGCGCACAATTTAATTAAACGTGCACACGAGTTAATAGAATTTGCTCACGTTTTATTAAATCGCGCAAACGAGTTAATAAAACGTGCACTCGATTCTGTCAACATTAAAAATATATTGCATGATCCTTCACAGGCTCCGTATTTTGCAAGGAATCTTGGTCTTTTGAGTCCAGGAAGTTCTTATAAACATGGAGAAACGCAAGACCAGGAGGAGACTAATCACTTCATAAATGTAATGAAATGAACATTTTGTCATTTGTAGACGGTAGAAAGTACCGGGATAGCCAGATTAACAAAAAGGTGAGCCAAAAGTTGTGCGAAGCAGCATTTGTACGAACGCCAGACCAGATCAAGCTCCGCTGGAAGACGCTGAAAAAGGAGAACTACAGGGCCGAGAATCAAAACGACTTCTACTGGGCTGTTGATTATCCGTTGTTGTTTTGGATTTGGATACAGGAAGAAGTAGCTGAAATGACGGGAATTCCGTCATCACGTTCTCCGTGCGTCGCTGGTTTGATCCAGATATTCCAAATGATTAATTACCATGTATACAGGGATAACCCTGTTTACTCACGCATGGAAACACATTATTCCCAATGTTTCAGTAACCAGAATATTGACCTTAACCCGAATTTTGACTGCATGGAAACGTAGTCAGTGATGAAGAGAGAAGCTCAACTCACTGGTGATGATACAGAGAACTGTTTTTACAGAGCCATGGTTGGCTGGAACTCTATACCAGTTCATATTTCTCATGTAGGGAGGGAGCAAAGATTCAGTTGAAACAATATATTTTAAAATGTAATGAATTATGATTTGACATTTGGAAAGGAATAGAATTACAGGTGGTGTAAACCCTATCACAATAAAGGTGAAAAGTGGTCAAGAATTGTAAGATAAGGTCATTTCAGGCAGGTATTGTTTATGAAGGTGTTTTATTTGACTTCATTTATATGTATTTATGTCTGAGAATGATGGTGATTTAGTTTTATCCTCTGTGTTGTTTGTGACTAAGTACGGAAGAGTATTAGGGCCATGCAGGAGAAAAAATATTTGAGAGGAAGAATTTTTTTTTTATTGTGCACTTTGAGAAAAAAGTCGATATGTCGAGATTAATGTTGAAATACAATTTCAAGAATAAAGTTGAAATTTCGTGAATAAAGTCGAAATTTCAAGAGTAAAGTTGAAATACAATTGAAATACGACTTTTTTCTCGAAATTGTACTTCAACATTATTCTCGACATTTCGACTTTTTTCTCAACATTTTGACTTTTTTCGAAGTGCAAAATGAAAAACAAATCTTCCTCTAAAATATTATTTTTATTTTTCTCCTGCTTGGCCCTAATACTCTTCCGTAGACTAAGGGAGTTGTGTCTATTATAGGGCTGGGCGATTATACGATCTCGATTTGTGATCGCGATCAAATTAAGCTCGATCACGGTGATCAGCTGTGGGTCTACTTTCTCGATCACGTGCAAAACATGCTGCAGCAAAGTGCACGACAACCAATCACAACCCGCTTTCCTGGCACCGCGCTGTCTGCATTAATTGATCATGCATGACATGCCGCGGCAAGTTGCATGACCATAGGCAGTAAACTAGTCACATCTGCCTCCCCTGCACTGGTGGGAGCAAGCGTGACCAGAGAGAATAAAACTACAAGACAACAACCGCAGGCTAGCGTTAGCTTAGCTTCGAGCCGACCGGGACTCACGGTTAGCGGTTATTTATTTATTTATTTCGCCGGACAACTTCTTCCGAGCGTACAGGAGGAGGGTGTGATGGATTCACAAAATGCCCTTCGTGATGGATGTATTGTGTATTCGAACCGCACTCATTAAAGTTGTGATTCGCTCTGCTTGTACCACAAATTACTCTGATCACCGCCGACTTCAGAAACTCCGCGGCCCCGACATGGGTGTGTGTGTGCGTGCGTGCGTGTGTGTGTGCGTGTGTGTGTGCGCGCTCAGCGGAGTGAATGTGTCGGAACGCGGAGGCAACAAGCAGAGCTCACCAGATGACGCCGTAGGCTCTGCGTTGGTGTAACGCGGGACCATAAATCAGCCTTAAGTCCCTTTAGGCTAATACTGTGAGAAATAACCTCTCATAATAGCGGTACTACAGTTAATAAATGTAATAAAACTGCCGTTTCTGCTGGCTACTGAGTCCTGTTAGTGGCGAGTGAGTTTTAACTCCTTAATTACCAACCAGCGTCAGAGTCACGCACAGTAAACAAACAGTGATGTTAGAGAGCCACCTTTTGGTCAATTTAAGCAACAGCATCGCCAGCTGCTTGACAGTGGCTCAAATCATATTAGTTTACTGTTTTTGTTTTTAATAATGTCATTGCAATTTTATCTATGCAATTGTGAAAAAAATGGCAAAATAAATGAAAAACTGTGAACAACCGCATTCCGTAGGCTATTCGGTACTCAGTATTCAGCCAAGTCTTTAAATTTTATTCCGCTTCAGTTTCGGCCTCAAATTTTCATTTTGGTGCATCCCTAGTTTTTTCGGTGGGTACCACTGGTAGCATTCTGGATTCTTGTTAAAACATGCTATTTTCTTTATTTGTTAATAAAAAAAAAACTAATCTCTGGTTTCTTTCTATTTTATTCCAGAAGGGAGGGGGGGGATCTTCTGATTTAAAAAAATCGTGATTAAAAATCGAGATCGTTCAATATGGGAAAAAAAATCGTGATCACTTTTTTTGCCATATCGCCCAGCCCTAGTCTATTATTGTTGTTTTTGTCATGTATAATGTATGTCTGTTATGTATTAAGTGTTAATTTGTGTGTTGTGTATGTTGGACCCCAGGAAGAATAGCTAATGCTAATGGGGATCCTAAATGAAACAAACTGGTGGCAGGAGTTTTTTAACATCAGCATCATTGACAGCATTACATGTGTATTTTTTTTCTATCTGTTTATATATTATTTTGTCCTCCAGCATCTGCGGCTGCGGCTCCGGAGAGTCGGGCTGCTCGGCGTGCGGCTGCTGCAAGACGTGCGCCCGCGAGCTGGACGGGCAGGAAGCCCGGCAGCGGGGCATCTTCGGTGCTGTGAAGGAGATGATCCCGTTGGACCTGCTGCTAGGTATGTGTCAACTCATATCTCATCACCCTTCCAGCCCCGCATGATTGAGCAGCGCGTGGAAACGAGTGTGCAGCCATGCAGGAAGATCAAATACAGCGTAGTATATACGTCAGAGGGCGTGCAGATTTATGGCTTCGGTTCCAGCGGGCCACATCACTGACACACCTTAGCCCGTCACCATGACGACGGGCGATGCAGCCTTTCCTGCAAGGCTCAGTGTCATCTAGAGAGGTGTCTCCCAACCTGGGGTCGGGCCCCCCTGGGGGGGCGCCAGAGATATCTGGGGGTGCGCAAAACTTTGTCTGCTTTGAAATGATGCAGTTGTAAAAATTATATTTGCGAATGAGTCATTCATAAGACATTGTTAGGAATAATTTATGAATGTCTTGAATATTTTTTGTTTTTTATACACTGGTGACAAACACAGGAAATGATTTAATTCCTTATTATTATATCATTACTCAACATTTAATCTACTCCGACAGGTTGTTAAAGGAAAAATGTTAAAAAAAATGTTGGTCTCATATTAAAAGAGACATTTTTCAGAAATATTTTTATGTCCTTTTATGTTCTTTTGTGCGTATTTTATACATTGGGGACATTGGAGAAAAACAAAGTCATATGTATACAGAGTAAACCAAAGAGAAATGTATCAAAAAAACATAATTAATGTTCATTTTTTCAATTAAAGACTATTTTGGTGCTAGTACGTACGGGTCGGGGGGCCCGGCTGGTCTTAGACACAAGTACGGGGGGCTCCAAGGAAAAAAGGTTGGGAACCACTGCTCTAGATGCAGACCTGCAGGATGCAAACCCAAATCTGCTGTCAAAGGCTATTAATTTGTCTTAATTGTACAGTGATAACAAACACGAATGCCAAATAAATAAATATATATATATATATATATATATATATATATGTATATGTGTGTGTGTGTGTGTGTGTGTGTGTGTGTGTGTGTGTGTGTATATGTGTATGTATGTATGCACACATACATATACACATACATGCATACATATAAGTATGCATGTATGTATGCATGCATAAATGTAATCCTTTTACTTCTCTTCTGCCACACCATGAATGACAAGTAACAGTCACTGTGTTGTTTACAAGCACGTTTGGAGCAGAGATGGTAATACGCAGGTTTAATGAGCTGCACAAGCATAAATAACAAAACCTGAGCCCGCCGAGGGCCGAGCTGATCAAAGGACAGAGGTGTGGTGATTCTGCTGCAGCCTGGTGTCATCTGCATCTGATTTAATCTGCTGAAACACTGACAGCCCAGTGCAGCGGCACCGGGCTCCGGTGGTGCAGGTCCTAAAATAGCTTACTGGTAGTCTTATTTTTACAAAATATGTCAAATATCGACTCTTCAGGAAAAAAAAAGGGTTTTAAAATGTCTATTTTTAGCATTTCTGTTGAAATAACTCATTTTGAGCTGCTTGGTTTGAAGAGTAAACACGGCAAACAAAGCTCGTGTCTTTGCTTCATCCTTTCCACATATCCTCCACTTCAGGTTACTCAATACATTGATTACACTTTAATTAAAGCTGCAATGTGTGTGATTGGTCCTGAGCATGTGGAGCTCTAACCCGCTTTGGTAATTCTGCAGAAGCAAAGATATGAAGGTTAAGCGTAATGGATCACATTAGAAGGTTTTTCTGCAGACTGTTTGTCCTCCTGCGCTGCACCTGCTGCTCTGTCTGTTGCCTTTAATACTGTATTCCTTGCTCTGGTCGTTGCTCAGCGCTTGTTAGTAACTGTGTTGCTCTAGATCACTGCTCTGCCATCGTGTCTCTCCCCCTCTCATTGATGTGTGTCTCATTCTTGTTTTGCTCGGCTTCATCGTCACTCCCCCCCCTGCATCCGGTCCGGGCGGCGCGTCCCCGCGGCCCTGTATGTTTTCAGCTGTGCCTGTCCCTCCCCTTCCAGGAGTGAACATCGAGGAGCACATTCAGATCCGCCAGGAGGAGAAACGCCAGAGAATCAACCGCCGGCATAGGCTGGAGGAGGGAAGAGGTACGCACCACAAACATGGACGGAGCGTGTTATGGGAGTGTGTTTCCGTTTATTTAGGACAGGGGTGGCCGACCAGTCAGACGCTAAGAGCCACAATTGTTGAGTTATACTTTAATGTCCACTAGGGAAATTTGTTTTAGGCATCAAATACATGCATAGCGTAGGGCTGTGCGATTTTGGACAAAAATAAAATCCAGATTTTTTTTTTTTTTTTTTTTTTTTTTCTCTGAAAACCCGATTTTCGATTTTTTTTTTGGTAAAACTACAAAAGACAATGGAATACATTGTTTCAAATATTTTATCTTTATTTTTAAAGAAAAATAGCAAACAAATGTCCCTATTGGGAATGAAGTGCAATTGAAAGATACTGTAAATCCTCCTTGAGTTTAGTAAAGTGACATTTACAATTTTCTTGACCAAACAAAGATGACTGGACAAGCTCTGTCTGTAATGCAGCCAGCTGCAAAAAAGAAAAATCGATTTTCCGATTTTCCTTTTTTCCTTTTTTTAACATCGTCTTGATTAATAAATCCGATTTAGATTTAAAATCAATTAATCGCACAGGCCTAGCATAGCGTATAAAACCACATACAATCAACACATACAGACAGCAACAGATATCAGACTCAATACCACAATAAAATTAGTGAGAAACCAAGCAGCAGTGAACGACATTGCACATACCCTATAGGCAGAAATTGCATCTATCCCGGAACCTCATTTCATTATTGGTACAGTATGAAAAAAGCAAGAACAAAGAATAAAAACAAGCTATTTCCTCATTAGCAGCATGGTAGTAAAGATATAAAAACAAGGACTGACTACTACTGGATCAGTTAGCAGCTTAGTACAGCAGATCAAATACCTGTCCTGGTGGGGACTCTGCCCTCTAAAGGGAGGACAGGTAGTTTATTTAATAAGGACAAGGAGGTGGGGAGAAAAGATAGCTTGTAACGATTGCTCTTCCATTTACTGACTCTGAACCGTTTCCTGGACGGCAGGAGCTCGTAATCAGAATGTAAGATATGGGAGGGGTCTGGAAGGATGCTACTGGCCAGAACTACTACCAGGTGAAATCCTGCAATCTGATTGGTTGTTAACTGTGGTATAATGAGCTTATACCACGGCTTCTATTCTAAAGCCTTGTCACAGCAGATCATTCCGCGTCAGGGAAGCAACAACGTATCCATGACAACAACCAACTGTTACAGATTTTTTGACGGTTACAGCAGGTAGCAAAAAGTATCTGGTGTTAAAGTAAATTTTTTATTTTCGTTAACAATTAATTAGGCACGTTCACGGTAAACTTTGATCTCCAGGGAGGAGCTAACGATGGGTGAATGGATTGAGGAGTGTTTGTCTCCGAAAAAAAGAGACGACAAAAGACGACATGCGGAGCTACATCTGGAGAGATGGGAATATTTTTTTTCCACAGTGGGGCTATTTTTACTGGATAATATGTATTTCTTATTGATTAAAAACAACATAAAATAGATTGTGTATTCTTCTTTCGTATTTGCATTATTGGTAACCGTTTTATAAAAGCAATACATCACTTCGCGTCGGGCCGAAGAGCGACCCTCTGCTGTGATATAAAGAGCGTATACCACGTCCTGTCATGATGTATTGCTTAAATATTAATATTTAAATATTAATATTTAATTTATATTATATATATTAAAATCTGTTAAAAACGTCCTGTGTTTATCCTGTGTTTATCTTCATATTTTCGTTTGGCCGTGCATTTTTTCCCTGCCATTTTGAGAGGTAGTGCAGGAAATAAACCAAAACAATCGTTCAGTTTGTGATACAAGCATGAAATTTGGTACACACATAGCCAAAGGCATTCCAAAATAATGCCAGAAACAACTCTTTTTATATGACTTAGGGACATAATATGATATTTTAGACATATTTACCACATATAGTACTTGGTAGATGTCTCTTGGATAATTGAAAAGTTGTCATTTAATATTCAAGATGGCCACCATTTTTTAAAGATGACAGCCATCATTTGTGTGACTGTCGGATATGGATGATCTTGGTGTCTAATCAGTCATTATTTATGATGTAGAAATCACATTTGAAACATTGGAATTGGCCAGAAGCTTCCTTCTACCTCAAAACTGAACATGACAACTGTTTCTTTCATGATAACAGCCATATTAGCCAAAATAAAATATATACCGTCATTTCATGAAAATAGATCTATTATACATAAAAACAAACTAATAATAAACCAAACTACTAATAAACCTTGAACTAATCAAAAACCAAAAAAGATCCTCATATCTGCAAGAACTGACCCATCTAATGAATGGATAAGTAATAGAGTGGATGTTGAAGCTCAGCCAGGGCAAACTGGCAACTCATTTCAACTAATCACTCATTAGAAAACACTTGTTTCTGGTGGCCATTTTGAAAAATGGCTGCTATGGACGCCATGTTGAAAATTCATGATGGCTCCACATCCATTTCTTTTTTTTTTTCTTTTTTTTTGGGCTCTAGTGGCCCTTTATTGGAGATGCAGACTGGAAAGGGGTAGAGAGGGAGAACGGGGAAGACACGCAGCAAAGGTGCACGGGCTGGATTCGAACCCGCGACCGCTGCAGGAGGAGGACTGTAGCCTCAGTATATGGCCCGCTGCTTAACCCACTGCGCCACCGAGCGGCCCCACATCCATTTCTTTTGGGGAAACCTTTGGCTATTTGTCTACATTTCATGCTTGTATCACAAACTGAACGATTCCTAAACAGCTGGACTAAGTGGAGTTTTTTTTCCCTCCAAGTTATTTGCGTCACAAACACAAAATTATCCACTTTTCCCCCACTTCCTACGGGTTTGTCTTTCACTGCCTCTATCAAATAAAGTCGCAAGAGCCGCATGACACCAGCGAGCCGTGGGTTGGCCACCCCTGGTTTAGGATTAAAATCTGTGTTGTAGGCTTTAAAATATAGGGATGGAAGGATGTAATCAAGACAGAGGAATTGAAGTGGCTTCACATTCAGAACATCCAGGCACTGCAGAGTGGGGGTGTTGCTCCATGGTGTCTTCCCTCTTGCTTGTGTTGACATGATTTTTCAGTGTGTGTGTGTGTTGGTACTGTTGTGGTGTAGTATAATCGTGTTATCTCCCATTTTGTGAGCATTGTGCATGCATGTGAAAGTGTTTTTCTCCCCCAGGCCCCCTTGTTTTCCCCGGCCCCATTTTTATGAACCAGCGTGAGCAGGCGCTAGCCAGAGTAAGACCCCTTCAGGCACTCAGGCATAAACGGGACAAGCACAAAGGTACTATGGTCTTCACTAACCGAGCGGGAGCGGAGACGCCCCTTTGATTCACCTCCCAGTCTGGCTGTCCCGTCCACCTCCTCTTTCATTCTCTGAAGACTCTAGCGGCTGATCTCCTGGTGACGAGCGCTGCAGCTCTGTGGCTCGATCTCACCGGGACTCACGGGATAAATGACCACCTTTTTAAATGAGTGCATTTACATGGGAGGTTTAATTCCTCTTTAATTCAGAATTAAAATTAAATACGATTTTAAAATGAGTAAAAATTACCATGTAAACACCTAATTCCGAATGAAAATGGCCATTCCGAATAAACTTAATTTCCAAGTAAGTGGCTGGTTTATTCCGATTTTTAAATCCAAATAGAATAATTCAGCGATCATGTAAACGCTCATTCCTCTTTAAATTAATCCCGGTCTTTCTTTCTGCTCGTTCCCTCTCCCGTCTGTCTCCATGACGCTTATATTCCACGCTGGGCTGGTTTTCCAAACCAAGTTTCAAGATGGCAGCACGCAGTAAACGGTGGTCAAGAGCAGAGACATTTATTTAATAAATAGCTTGGAGGACCTGGAAATAATTAAAAGAACAGATGGAAACAGGAAACATCAAAATTGTTTGTTTTTCTTCCAGTAGACGTAATTTCCGGTAGACGTAACTACGGTGGCCGACAAGGGCCAAACGCACTGCAACGGCCTAATGCGTCTCAGTTAAGGAAAACAGCTTCAAGTACAGAAACGATTCAAATTCACAAACTCAAAATGTATGGAGGATTTTTTGTGCCAAAATTAAATAAATAAATACATCATTAATTAATTAAAATGGGAATGAAATATATCATTAATTACTTAAATGTGTAATTAATTAATTAAAATTAGAATGAAATATGGCATTAATTAATTAAAATACAATTCATTTTAAGTAAAAAAAAAATATTTATTATTTCAACATTTAATTAATGAATGACACATTTAATTAATGATTTAGTGTTGCGTGTGAATCATGAAATGTAAAACTGTCAGTTTCACTCGTCAAACTCAGTGGGCGGGCCTAACGCAAATCTAGTGGAATCCACTGCTTTGGTCTGAAACTGGAGGTAGAAGAGGAAGCCTTTCTAAACATGACAGCTGTGAGTTGCGTGTTGTAGAGAGTTGCGTGATGCAGCAGCAGGTATCTGCTGTGACGGAGCCGCTGGAGCCGGAGGAGTTCTGCTCAGAGCTTCTTCAATTAAACTTGCTGCTTCTCTCAGCAGCTCTGGGCAGGATTTTTACATTTTGTACACCTTGCTGTTTCAACATTTGTGGTTAGAGGACCGAGGTTTCAGTGGTTGCCAATACATTTTTGGAGTAGATTAAAAATTTTGGAGTAGAGTAAAAAGTTTGGAGTAGAGTATCCAAACCAACGTAGAGGTTAATAGTGCCACCTAGTTTATCGTAATGTGTTCACAAGCCCTGCAACAATCCATTATGTGGATTCGATTTGCCTTGACTTGATGTGCAGGGGAACCAATGAGGTGTTTGGAATCCGCCCACTGAGTTTGACGAGTGAAACTAACAGTTTTACATTTCATGATTCACACGCAGCAACACGAAATCATTAATTAAATGTGTCATCAATTAATTAAATGCTGAAATAATAAATATATTTTTTTACTTAAAATGAATTGTATTGTATAAAAATCCTCCATTAAAAACGAGGTACGTGGTGCAAAGGAAAAAACGTGCTGCAAAAAACAAAGACAAATGCAGCTTCATCAAATGCAAATAGAGAAACGATGCAAAGCACAAAACGATATAAAACAAGAAACCATCTTTAAAAGAAAAACGCTTCATAATCAGTTACCAAACCTGCAGGGGGCGCTCTCAGCGTAACAGCTCAATGGACAGACACACGGGATGTAGAGAGAATACGGGACGCTTCCGTTTTTCAAGGGACGGTTTGCAACCCTAGACTCGATTGTGTTATGCTAAAGGTCCGGTGTTTACTGCTGATTAGTTTCCTGGTTTATGAGCTTAAATCCTGGGAGTAGTCTGTCTGCTCGGCCGTCTGCTGCCTTAAACAGGAGCAGAAGTTCCAGCTTAGACAGGACCCACGCAGATTAATTAACAACTGAGTCATTAAACAGTTTTTGTTTGTATTTTCGTTTCTTACGGCCTTTGAATAGGAAGATTTTTGTCCTGGAGGACAGATCTGTTACACCTCTCGTGATCATAGATGTCAGAAATGCACGTAATAAAACATTTAAACAGAAAAGGCAGTGATGACACTCATCCTCCCTACAAATACGTTGCTGGTCGTCACCCGGCTGTTCGGCTTCTGCCCAAGACTTTTCTCTCCGGATTCAGACCCCGCTGGGCAGCATTTACTGTTTACTTCAGATTTTTGATGCCTGCTTTTAAAGACATCGTGCCCGGTTTAAGTATCTCCCGAGTTGGCACATGTTTGAATAATAATGTCAGAAGATCTGAAGAAACAACGGTGGACACCCCAGTTTCTGATTTATAAAAGCAGCAGCAGTTTATCTCTTTTAGTCATTTTAAGAATTTAAATTTTGCTGAATAACTTCCTTTATGTCCCGGCCGTGTAAACCACGGCCTCTGAGCTCCCTCCGTCATGCCTTCACCTTCACAAACGTGATCTCATTACCCCCCTACTGAGAGTATTCCTGTCCAGGACGGCCAGCGCAGCTTTGGTGTGGTTTAAGGTGTTTAGAGAACTTCTTTATTCCCACTAACATTCAGAGTTGCGTCTTGAACTTTTTCCTCTCTGTCCCCCTGAAACACTACAAGCCAATCAGTATTTACTTTCAATTTACTAAAAGTGCCCCTAACTCAGGTGTCGGCAACCCAAAATGTTGAAAGAGCCATATTGGACCAAAAACACAAAAAACAAATATGTCTGGAGCCGCAAAAAATTAAAAGTCTTGTATAAGCCTTAGAATGAAGGCAACACGTGCTGCATGTTTCTATATTAGTTAGAACTGGGGGAAGATACATTTTCTCATTATGCACTTTGAGAAAAAAGTCAAAATGTCGAGAAAAAAGTCGAAATGTCAAGATTAATGTTGAAGTACAATCTTGAGAGAAAAGTCGAAATGTCGAGGAAAAGTCGAAATGTCGAGAAAAAAGTCGAAATGTCGAGAAAAAAGTTGAAATTTCAAGATTAATGTTGAAGTACAATCTTGAGAAAAAAGTCGAAATGTCGAGAAAAAAGTCGAAATGTCGAGGAAATGGTCAAAATTTCGTGAAAAAAGTCAAAATGTTGAGAAAAAAGTCGAAATGTCGAGAAAAAAGTTGAAATTTCAAGATTAATGTTGTAGTGCAATCTTGGGAAAAAAGTCGAAATGTTGAGGGAAAAAAGTCAAAATATCGAGAAAAATGTCGAGGAAATAGTCAAAATTTCGTGAAAAAAGTCAAAATGTTGAGAAAAAAGTCGAAATGTCGAGAAAAAAGTTGAAATTTCAAGATTATTGTTGTAGTGCAATCTTGGGAAAAAAGTCGAAATGTCGAGAAAAAAGTTGAAATGTCGAGGAAATGGTCAAAATTTCATGAAAAAAGTAAAAGTGTTGAGAAAAAAGTCCAAATGTCGAGGAAAAAAAGGAAAGGAAAAAGTAAGAAAAAAAGGAAAAAAAGAAAGAAGAAAAAAATTATTTCTGAAAAAGCTCCAGGGAGCCACTAGGGCGGCGCTAAAGAGGGCTTGCCGACCCCTGCCCTAACTGAAGCCGTTATGTCACCTGGTTGACCGTAAACCAGAACCAGCTGGTTCCTGGTCCTAAAAGCAGGGACGGGCTACTATTCTCACTAATGTTTGGTCTATTCAGCTTTTCATACTCACCCTTTCCAACTGGGACGTCTCGCAGCGCGAGATCTTCTCTCTCTCTTCAAAGATAGAAATGTGTTGGAAAAAAATAAATAAAAAAAAGCCATTTCTTTCAAATCGGTCCATTCAGACATAACAGGACCGGTTACCAGATCCCTCTGGGTCGCAGAGCTGTTAGTCCCTCCTTTTCTTCCAGCATGGTTCTCCCTTTCCTTTCCCCCCTCTGTCTTCTCTCCAGTCGTCTTTTCTCCCTGCAGCTGTTTCTCAGGACGGTGCGGAGACGCCTGCCTGGGTGGTCTAGAGCCGCCGCTGCACTGCTCTCTGTCGGCGTTCCTGCACCCAGAGATGCTAAACTTCCCTGCTTGGCTTTTACAGATGGCAGCAGCGAGCGCGGGGAGAAGGACGCCAGTAAAATCACCACGTACCCGCCCGGAGCCGTCAGGTTCGACTGCGAGCTGCGGGCCGTGCAGGTCAGCTGCGGGTTCCACCACTCAGGTGGGTGCTGCTCCTTCGTGGCCTTGGCCTCAGACGACCACGTCTGTCCTTTATTTATTTATGTATTTATTTATTTAGCCTTTATTTAACCAGGTTAGTCCCATTGACCCTAACCATTTTAAAATCCTTACACTGGCTACCTGGTAGTTTTCGTGTTGATTTTAAACTTCTTTTATTAGTTTATAAAGCGCTACATGGTCTTGCACCAAAGTATATTTCAGAGATGTTTTTATTCTATGAACCAGGAAGGAACTCAGATCCTCTGGCTCTTCCTTTCTAGCTGTTTCCACAGAGTAGAACTAAAACATTTGCTGCTTTTAGCCACTAATGCTCCAACACTGTGGAACAGCTGGAGGATCTGAGAGGAGCTGGAAATGTGGACATTTTTAAACGTAGACTAAAAACTCATCTCTTTGGTCTGGCTTTTATGTAGCATCAAATTTTATAGTTTTATTCTGTTTAACATTTTTTTAGAGGTATTTGTCTAATTTATTTATCTATTTCTTGTAATGTTTTTATTATTGTTATTTTATTGTTGTGACTGATTATTTTTAGCCTTAATTCTTGAACTTTTATCATTTTCATTTTAATTAACTATATTGTATGTCAGAGTGCATTGGTCTCCCAGTTTTTATTTTATTTTTGTTTTTATTATGCTTATTTTTCAGTCAAAATGTTAAGCACTTTGTATTTTATGTACCTGGATGAAAGGTGCTATACAAATAACATTTGATTGATTGATTGATTGAGATCGGGGGTCTCTTTTACAAGGGAGACTTGGCCAAGATAGCAGCAACACAGTTACAGAATTAAAAGATAAAAAACTAACAAACAAATAAATGAATTACATAAAGACATAATTAATTAAAACACTTGCATACAGACAGTCTGAACTCCACTGTTTTCATCAGAGCTTTAAATTCAGTCACAGGTATGAGGTTTATCATAAATGCAGTTGGGATTGAAGTTTATTCCAAGCATCTGGTGCTGAAAACCTAAAAGCTTTTCTTCCCAAATTCCGTTCTTATTTTTGGAAACAACCAAATGTAAAATGTCCATTGAGCGGAGATTGTAACCTCCTTTTTTCCATGTTAAAAGAGAAGATGAATAAGAAGGAATTTTACCCAGAATGGCTTTATAAATGAATATATACTAGTGACTGAGGTGACGAGCAGCTAACGATGACCAGTTTACTTTAGTGGAGAGAAGACAGTGATGGCTGAGAGAAACACAGTTTGTTATAAATCTCAGTGCAGCAGGATATACACTATCCAACATGATACACACTATCCAACATGCAAAGACAATGAATAGATGCATTTATATGCAGCACATCTCCATAGTCAATTACAGATAAAAATGTCGCTTTCACTAGTTTCAGTTTTACATCAAAAGAAAAGCAAGACTTGTTTCTATAATAGAATCCTAACAAAAGCCTCAGCTTTTTTACAACATACTGAACACTATTTGTTGACCATTTCTCGTTAATATTTTATCAGTCAGTGTGGATCTCACTGTTTTTCAAGTGGTGAAGAACATAAGTTTAGTTTCCTCTGCATTTAAAACAAGCTGCAGGGGACAAAGCTGTGCTTGTACCCTGTCAAAATCATATTGTAGATATTCAAAAGCCTTTGCAGGAGTGGGTGCAGAGCAGTAAATGGCAGTGTCATCAGCATAATAATAATAATAATAATATATAGAAATGAAAAGTTGAATTTGGAATGTTTATTACATGGGAGAAAACGGCAACAAGGAAGCTCGTTATCCAGATTAAAGTGACCTTCAGTTAAAGTAAGAGGGGAGTAATAGTGATTATTTTGCTCTACAGTGGTCCTGATGGAGAACGGAGACGTCTACACGTTTGGTTACGGCCAGCATGGGCAGCTCGGTCATGGAGACGTCAACTCCAGGTAATCTGAGAGAATACGTCTCCTCTTCTCTGCAGCTGCTGTTTCTTTTTTTGTGATACATTTTTTATGAAGAATCTCATGTTAAGACGATGATCATAGTACTGTCATAAATGGCATAGAAAAATGGAAGCAGTACGGTCAGAGATTCTCTCCTCTTCCTATGCTAAAAAATAAAATGTACTTTATTTATTATTTTTTTATTAATTTTTTTATTCTATTTATTTTTTTGTTCTGTCTTATGATTGTATGTTGTATTTCTGTATGTTTTATTCTGTAAAGCACTTTGGCTCACCTAGAGGTGGCTGTAAAGGGCTATATAAATAAAGTACATTTACATGCTAAAAAATAAAAAGTAAAAACAAAACAAAAAAAACTACGGCGACAATAATAAAACAAAACAGAAAATAAATAATTCATGACTGCGCCAACCCTTCCCCCCATTACCCAGGAATCCCAGTATCTCTACAAACCATTAATATTAAAATATCCAGTGACACACAACAATGCTAATTTCCTCCACCATTCACGATGATATCCACAGAAAGTATATGTATCCACTAGAGAATGAACAAAGAGTACACATATGGTATAATATAATGTACATACAAAGTATTCTAACCATAAAAGCAAAATAAAAAAAAACACCTAGAACCACAGGTAAAAGACAGTTGATGAAGGATGGTTATAATAATACACTGATTTTCTTCAGTAAATTCGACCAACAAATAATATTTTGTGCTTTGGCGTAATGTAAACGTGCTGTTTCTTTAAATAAATCTGAAAACAACAAAACCAGATAAGTTGTCAACATTTAACCCACCGTTCCGACCTTGCAGGGGCTCGCCGACTCTGGTGCAGGCTCTTCCCGGTCCGAGTGTCCAGGTGACGGCCGGCAGCAACCACACCGTCGTCCTGCTCATGGACGGACAGGTCTTCACCTTCGGCAGCTTCTCGGTGAGAAACGTGATTTTGACAAAATGCAGGGCTGGAGATCGATTCAAATGTCAAGATTCGATTCCAATTCTTAAGATTCAGAATCGATTATCAAGATTCGATTCCAATAACGATTTGAGTTAGTGTTATTAAAACTGTTTTTTGAGCTGTTACATGAATTATATGACTCTGTACGTAGTTATGCAAAATATTACTACTAGTATTATATTGAGATTAAACAGCAAGTATTGCAGCTAATGATGCTGTAAGGACCAATCAGCTCCCAGAATGCTGATAGAACTGCTTTCAGAAACATCGTGGGGCAGAATTACCAAACAGATCCAGGGAGGAAACAGAGACGGATGAAATCAGTTTTATTTTTTCCCACATTCCGTTTAAATTTTTCCCATTTTCTGTCTTTTACGGGTTTTTAATTTTTGAGAATTAGGTTTTTAGCATTTTATGCAAATGTAACCCCAAGACAGTATATAAAGTAATGAAATATAGACAATTTATGCAATTATAACTTAAAACTTCAATGTTTTCATACCTTTAAACATATAAAGGCAAAGACATGGCACTACACTGCAAAAACTCAAAATCTTACCAGGAATATTTGTCTTATTTCTAGTTAAAATGTCAAAATTTTAGTCAAAAAATCTCATTACACTTAAAACAAGAGTCATTACCAGAAAAATAACTTATTTGACAATTTTCACCTGTTTCAAGTAAATTTTCACTTGAAATAAGTAGAAAAATCTGCCAGTGGGACAAGATTTATCTTCTCATTACAAGCAAAAAAATCTTGTTCCACTGGCAGATTTTTCTACTTATTTTAAGTGAAAATCTACTTGAAACAGGTGAAAATTTTTGTTTTTTCCAGTGATGAGTCTTGTTTTAAGTATAATGAGACATTATAACTAGAAAAAAGACAAATATTCTTGTTAAGATTTTGAGTTTTTGCAGTGTAGTTATGCTCGTGCCCAATAAAACATTCCTTTTTTGGGCATAAACAAAAAAATACCAAAAGTTGTAATGTAATGATGAAAAAAATAAATAAAAATCGATCTTTAGGAATTAATGAGAATCGATTTATAATCGGAAAATTGATTTTATTTTTTATTTTTTTCCCAAAACAGGCCTACAAAAATGTATTTTCCATTCAGGAAGCGTGACATTTTTTCTCATTCCACCTGAATGTTTCCTTATTTTCCAGAAGGGGCAGCTGGGTCGGCCCATCCTGGACATGCCGTACTGGAACGCCAAGCCGTCGCCGATGCCCAACATCGGGGCCAAGTACGGCCGAAAGGCCACGTGGATCGGAGCCAGCGGGGACCAGACGTTCCTGCGGATCGACGAGGCTCTCATCAACTCCCACGTCCTCGCCACGTCGGAGATCTTCGCCAGCAAGCACATCATCGGGCTGGTGCCGTCCTCCGTGTCCGAGCCGCCGCCCTTCAAATGCCTGCTCATCAACAAGATGGACGGAAGCTGCAGGACCTTCAACGACTCGGAGCAGGAGGACCTGCAGGGCTTCGGCCTCTGCCTGGACCCCGTCTACGACGTCATCTGGAGGTACGTACAGAGACGAGGGACTGATCCGTGCTTACAGTCCAGTCCGTTCTCGCCCAGGACCACTTTTTTCCAACAATATCTTTATTTGGTTTTCAAAATCCTTCCAATGACACAAAAATAAGAGTGCTCTTATAGTCCGTGTTCCAGACCAGATATCAGCACCACTCAAGGTGACCAAACCTACTTATGATTTTTGAAAAGATCCATGTCTATAGATGATATTTTGGTAAGATAACCTTCCTGAGTGGCAGCTGGATCAGAGTTATCAGCTCATGAAGTTACCAGCCCCTTCAGGTTAATTGATGATTCTAAATTGGGTTTATTATACATTTCCTGAATCCTTATGGTCCTGTGAGTATTCACTTTTTGGTATTTTTGTTTTTTTTGTATTTTGTGTCTCTAATGTTTATAAAACTAAGCTGGTTCCTTATCTCATTGCTATGTCCTTTATGTCGTGTATTTTCGGATAAAGACCAGTTTGTGACATTAGTGGCTGTTATAGTTTCATAAGAGCCTAATGATGCTCTTCTAGTTTAAGGCTCACAATGACCGGTAACAACAATATAGTATGAGTATATTATACATTTCCTGAATCCTTATGGTCCTGTGAGTATTCCAGTTTTTGTATTTTGTGTCTCTGTTGTTCCTAGTTGACACAGGGATAAAAGATAGTATATCATTTAGGCGAAAATTGTGTAAAAATGTGTGTTGTTTATAGTTTAAAGAGCTGCAGTGACCTCTATGTTGGTCAGAAAGATTCACATCTTAGCTTGAATGAATGCTTAGAAGGTCCCCTTTAAAATGATACCAAAGACAATATAGTGAAACATTGACAGATTTCCTGTTCATGAGTCTAAACCAGGATATGCAGCAGCATCTAAAATGTAATTTCTGAAGGGGGTGGTAACTTCATGAGCTGATAACTCTGATCCAGCTGCCACTCAGGAAGGTTTTCACACCAGAATATCATCTATAGACATGGATATGTTCAAAAATCACAAGTAAGTTTGGTCACCTTGAGTGGTGCTGACAAGTGAAATTTTGGGCTCTGGCCCCTGGACTATTACATAAGGAAACATCAAGGGCAGCTGAATTATTGTCCAGCATTCCAGTCATATTTCCTTGCAACTCAGGTATTTATGAGATATCATAAAGCAACACTCAATTTAGTTTTAAATGAGAAAAGGAAAGAGAGAAATAAAGAAAGAAAGAAAGAAAGAAAGAAAGAAAGAAAGAAAGAAAGAAAGAAAGAAAGAAAGAAAGAAAGAAAGAAAGAAAGAAAGAAAGAAAAAATAAATGAATAAAACCCCAAACAAAACAAAAAAGTTACAAAAATCAAAACAACAAAGGTTTCTCTGTTTTTCAAGGGTTAGCCCAAAGTATTTCACAGTTGTGTTGATTAATTCAGAAATATAAACTCAAATGTACAATTCACACAGAATAAACAATTTAAGTATCAAAAGAAAGGAAATTATTTTAGAACTGCAGAGGAAGCTGGTAGCTACGCTTCATCCGCCAGGACCACAGTTTTATTATACATATAGTATTTATATCTCTATTAATATATATTGATTTATAGTTATATGTCGATATATAGATTTATAGTAATTTTTATGTATATAATTGGGGGTAAATATATGAACCAGTGAATATATAGCATATCTACTCTTATATAGTTATTCAAGTATATTGTTATATCATTGCTGTCTATTTTTCTCTATTATATTGTAGTATTATAGTAAAGTTATGATAATGTAATACTATACTTCTATTACTTCTATTAGTACATACATACATAGTAGCACAACTGAATGCTGGGCGTTTGTTTTGTTTGCTTTGATTAGTTTTGTTTTTGACTATATATATATATATATATATATATATATATATATTTGTATTATTTTTTTTTTTTTACTTTTTTTAACATGCACGTTCGAAATAAAATCTTCAAATCAAATCCGGCTTTAACCTGGCCTTGCCGCCCGTTCCCAGGTTCCTGCCGGCCACCAGGGAGATGTGGTGCTACAACGCGGTGATAGCCGACGCCAGGATGCCGTCGGCCACCGACCTGCAGGCTCGCTGCAGCATCCTCAGCCCCGAGCTGGCGCTGCCGTCAGGGTCACACGCCACCACCACGCGCTCGCACGGAGCGCTGCACATCCTCGGTAATCCCAGGGTCATTTAGCCCTGCTGCGGGTCGTGTGTGTGTGTGTGTTTTGTTTTGTTTTGTTGTTTGCACTTGTAAAAAGGAACATAACACATAGGAAAAAAGTTAAGAAAAGATGTGCAGGAGAGGTCATAAAAACCTGAAGGGCTTATAAGCGACTCCCCCCTCCTAAAAACTGGAAAAAAATAAAAAACAATAATTCACAAAACCATATAAGCACAATACATAGGCCTAGTATAACTGATAACTCAGTTATACGATACTTCAGAATACAATTAAATAGCTTAGAAATATATTTGAATAATGGTGAATGAAAAACACGGATACATTAAAAATCTATAAACTTTTTTTCGGCTTTCTTTTGAATGCAGATAATGTTGAGCATGTTTCACTTAGATGTTTTAAAATGTTCCACAGCACAACACCTTGATACATAAATGAACATTTAGCCACTGTGGTTTTACAGAAGGGGATAATGCAAATCATTCCTTCTTCTTGTGGAGTATGAATGATAATAAGATTTAAACTCAAAATAATGATGAAAATGTCAGGGTAAAGTTAACAGAGAGCAAATGACTTTATACATCAGGATTCCTGTTTGATACTTATTCACATCGTAGATTGTTAGTATTTGTAATTTATGTAGTTAGTAACAATTCTTACAAAATATTTTTTGAGTCTATGAACAGGTTGTAAAAAATAAGGATAAGCGCTAGCCCAAATTAAATTACAATAAGAGATATGGGAATAAATGAAACTGTTGTACAAAGTTAATAAAGTGTTTACTTTTAAAAAGGGTTTAACCTTTTTTACGATACCCAAGGATTTTGAGACCTTGGACACAAATTCGCAATGATTCTTAAAACAAAGTTTCTCATCAATATTGACACCTAAAAACTTTGCTGATGAAACATTAGAAAGTAAAACCTTATTAATATACATTTTAGCATTTTCTGAATTAAAAATCTTATTTTTATTCTTAAAGATGATGAAATTAGACTTTGTAACATTGTGTGTGTGTGTTTGTTCAACAGAACAGACATGTTGCTTGCAGCTCTCTGCTTTTACCCTGTTTGATTGGTTTGAAAAAATTGTGTGTTTTTGTGATTTGAAACATCTCGTACAAACCTTTTTTATTTTCTAAACTTTAGTCCATTATGTCGGTTTTGAGATCACTGGCTTTTAAATCTGCCTTATTTTTATACATTTTTACACATTATGAAATGAAAAACAAGCCAGCGTTTCTGACGTGTGCGCTGGTGTTTCCTCTCAGGCTGCCTGGACACGCTGGCGGCGATGCAGGAGCTGAAGATGGGAGTCACCAGCGCCGAGGAGGAAACACAGGCGGTGATGAAGGTTTACTCCAAAGAGGACTACAGCGTGGTCAACCGGTTCGAAAGTAAGTACTTTCCTTTTCTTTGCACGGATTTTGGTGTTAAAAGCTTAAATTCTTCCTTTTAAAGCTTTTTCAGTGAGTTGATTCTTTGAAATTAAATGAAATGTTCCCTTCTGGAATCAATAAAGAGTTATTAGACTGAATGAATCATGTTGCTCAGTTGTAACCGGCGTGTTTGTTCTGCAGGTCACGGCGGAGGCTGGGGCTACTCGGCCCACTCCGTGGAGGCAATCCGGTTCTGTGCCGACGCTGATATCCTGCTGGGAGGTCTGGGCCTGTTCGGGGGCCGGGGGGAGTACACGGCCAAGATCAAGGTGATTGTCCCGGGACCATTTCTCTGCTTTTCTGGATTTTTTATTTTTTTTTTGTTATTGATTTGATTGATTTTTGAGATTAGTTTTTATTTCGGTCCATTTGGATACAACACAATACAACATAAAAATAGTCCAATATTTTAAATGGCACCGAAAAGGTATAGGCTGAAGCCAAGGCTTATTATGCCTACCCTTTTATGAACCTCAACTCAGGAGGTTTTATACAAAATAAAACTAATTTGGATTCAAACATTGAAAAAGAATGGATATATTGGAAAAGTAACAGAGGTATCTAGACAAGAAGCAAAGACAAAAAAACTAAGACAAAAACCAAACAAAAAACATACTATAAATTACAAGGTTATTAAACTTTTTATTAGAGAAATAAAGTCAGTTATACAAGATTCACGTCATTACAGTATCAATCGGGTATTTTTTTTTTTTTTAATAATTTTATCCCGGTTTTTTCCCCCATTTTATCACCCAGTGCTCCTACATAAGTGACAGTCCTGAGGCAGTTTTATGAAAAAAAATTGGGTATTTTTTTTCATAAAAAAAGGAGGAGAAAAAAAAAAAAGAGGTGGAGGAGAAAATAGAAAATAAATCAATCAATGAATAAATAAAACAAATCATCAACCAAAATCCGATGCACAGTCAATCCAAATCTAATACTACATAAATAAATAAATCAAGAAGAAATCAAAAAGAAGATGCATTTGTAAGGGGATAGCAAAAAAGGGATTTTCACTTTCGCTTTCACTTTTCCCCTTGAACATTCTGAGAAGTCACTTTAAAATACTAAATACCCCCTCCAGAAAAAAAAAATAAATAAAAATAAATAAATAAATAAAATAAAAAAAATGTCTTTGGTACACCATCGGCACAAGTTATCGGTCGACAACAATAGTTATATAGTCAATATATACATTTACCTCATGTAAACTCTTTGACCTTCATATAGGGGAGGGAGAAAACAAGGAAAGAAGGGAGAAAAGAGGAAGGGAAGGAGGGAGGGAGGCAGGAAGGAAGGAAGTAAGGAAGGAAGGGATGGAGGAAGGAAGGAAGGAAAAAAAGAAGGAAGGAGAGAGGAAGGAAGGAAGGTGGGAGGGAGGGAGAAAGGAAGGAAGGAAGGAGTAATGGAGGAAGGGAAGGAGGGAGGCAGGAAGGAAGGAAGGGAGAAAACAAGGAAAAGGAAAGAAGGTGGGAGGGAGGGAGGAAGGAGAGAGGGAGGCAAGAAGGAAGGAGTGATGGAGGAAGGAAGGAAGGAAGGGAGGGAGGGAGGGAGGGAGGAAGGAAGGGAGGGAGGGAGGGAGGGAGGGAGGAAGGAAGGGAGGGAGGAAGGAGTGATGGAGGAAGGAGAGAGGGAGGCAAGAAGGAAGGAGTGATGGAGGAAGGAAGGAAGGAAGGAAGGGAGGGAGGGAGGAAGGAAGGAAGGAAGGGAGGGAGGGAGGAAGGGAGGGAGGGAGGGAGGAAGGGAGGGACGGAGGGAGGGAGGGAGGGAGGGAGGAGTGTAAGGAGTAAAAAGTACAGATAATTGCCTGAAAATGTAAGGAGTAAAAGTCGTCTAAAAAATAATTACTCCAGTGAAGTATAGATAACCTACATTTCTACTTAAGTAAGATAACAAAGTATTTGTACTTTGTTACTTGACACCTCTGATGTCGTGCAGCTTTTTGAGCTGGGACCTGACGGCGGCGACCACGAGACGGACGGAGACCTGCTGGCGGAGACGGATGTTCTGGCCTACGACTGCGCTGCCAGGTACGGCTGATGGATCAGTCTCTCCTCTTCTGTGAATTATGCCTTTCCTTTCTCTTCCCGCAGCTCCTTTTGGAGACGGGATGAGTTACAGAGTGACATGATTTCTACATTTGCCGGCTCTGATGGATGGCCTTGTTACGTTTCAGGGAGAAATACGCCATGATGTTTGATGAGCCGGTGCTGCTGCAGCTGGGCTGGTGGTACGTGGCCTGGGCCCGCGTGTCTGGGCCCAGCAGCGACTGTGGCTCCCACGGACAGGCCACCATCACCACCGATGACGGGTAAAACTCAGCAGCGCAAAATACAATTATGAGAGAAAACGTTTGAGACATGGTATGTTGTGATTAAAAAAATACAAGTTGACTGGAGAGAGTAAGTTAGATTTGGCTTTCATACACCTCCAGATTTAGACCAGGAGTTTTAGATGGGACCTTTGAAAAGTGGAGAGATAAGAGAATAACAGCTATATCTACACTCTAGGGCTGGGCGATATGGACCAAAAGTCATATCTCGATATTTTCTAGCTAAATGGCGATACTCGATATATATCGATATTTTTTCTGTGCCATAATTGGGGTTTCCCCCAAAGCATTATAGCATAGCATCTCTGTTAGCATCTCTGTTAGCATCTCTGTTAGCATCTCTGTTAGCTTCATTTTTTTCTGAGGCAAACCCTTAAAAAAACAGTCAGTTTTAATACAAAGCCTCGTGCCAAATGTCACACAGGTTCCTTTATTAACAGAGGTCTGCACAATATCAAAATGTATAAAACAAATGAAATAAAAATAAACTGCATGCATATATAGAATAAAAATGCTTCTTGAATAAAATAAAACAAATATCCCTTTCCTGCATAACAATTAAATTAAAATACACTGTGCAATTAATACAATGTAGACAGTAACAGGCAGACTTTTCCACTGAGGTTGACAGTTGTGCAAATAACAAAACGTGTGCAAATCTCAAATAAAACATTCAAGTCAATTTGTCACAAAATAAGCTACCGGTATATCAAAATCATTAAAAAAAAAAAAAATTTAAATCAATATAAACGATATTGTCTCGTACCATATCGCGTTTGAAAATATATCGATATATATTAAAATCTCGATATATCGCCCAGCCCTATTACACTCATAGACAAAAAAACGCTTTAAATCATTTGGACAACTTTAAAAAAAAGAGTATGGATTGGAAGATGGTGATTTATACAGATATTTACAACTGAGAAACTTTTATGACACAGAAATTTAGAAGGAAATCTCCCTGGAAGGGAATGATGTGACTGAGGCGTTGACAGATGCTTATAAGCAAACTCCTTTAAGAATTGTCTCCAAACTGTATAGAGGTTAACTGAAGCAACAGGGACAAAGCAAAATGGGCAAAAAGAATTAAACATAGAGTTGTCAGAGGGGGATTGAGACTCCATGAATAGGAGCCAACACACCTCAACCAGCTCCAAAAGATGGAGGGAATTTGGTTGGAAAAATGTAATTAGTTTTTTTATTACTCCAAAAAATTAAAAATAAACAACTGGGTGAGCAACAATATTGCTGGAGACAGTTTGGGCAATTGATTGCCAACCACTCTCACATTTTCTGGTCGTGTAAGAAAATACAAGCATTTTGGGATGGAATCCTGAGAGCCATGGAGAAAGTTTTGGGATATGGGATTCCTAAAGATCCCCGAGTTATTTACTTAGGACTGATACCAGAGGATGTAATAAATAAAGAGGACATATACATTTTTAAAATTCTATCTCTTGCGGCTAAGAAATCCATTACAAGAAATTGTCTGAAGATGGACTCACCTGGACTGACCCAATGGTTGGACATTGTAGAAGAAATACGATCAATCTGTCATAAGTGAATTATTGGTCACCGAGCTGTTTAACCGACCTGATGCCAGTGTGTGTTCTCCTTTCTTAGGGTTGTGTTTCAGTTTAAAAGCTCTAAGAAGTCAAACAACGGTACGGATGTTAACGCTGGACAAATACCTCAGCTACTTTACAGGTGAGCAACGTTCCCCACACCTAATGAACCGTTCTCCAGACTCATCAGGTGCACGGCTGACTTTTGTTGTGTTTCCTCATCTCTTCATGTTAGGCTTCCTTCAAATGATGGCAACGCATCTAAAGGGAAGCAGCAGACGAGTGAACCGGTCCACATCCTGAAGCGCTCGTTTGCACGCACAGTCTCAGTGGTGAGACGGATCTTCTGTTTCAGATTCTTTTATTGATGCAAGAGTAAGAAAGGCACTTCCATATGCCAGGGCACATTGTTGACAGCAATGAACATGGTTGTATGCACAAGTGGATTTAAATTTACATGCTTTTAAGAACAAATAATGATTACACAAAACAAGACTAGATAAACGATACAATGAAATAGACATAGTCTGTATGAAATAATTAACTGGGCACATAAAAATAAGGATAGATTCAAATAAATAAAGTAAAAATCTTTTAAAGAACAAAAAAAAAAAACCCAAGTAAAAAATATATAAATTTATTTTTTTTATTTTTTTTTTATTTAACCTTTGTTTAACCAGTTAAAAATAAAAAGGGGGTGGGGGGTTACGTTGTCGTAAAAAAGTCCATAAACGGTTGCCATTTATTGTAGAATTTGTTCAAGTTTCCCCTTCTTGAGTATCTAATTTTTAAAAATTAAAAAAATGACATAACCTCGTTTATCCACTGTGTCCTGGATGGAGCTGTCGTGGATTTCCAGTTAAGAAGGAGTTGGCGTTTAGCAATTACGGAGGTGAAAGCTATTACTTCCAATTCTTTAGTAGAGTATCGGGTATAAACTCCTCAGGAAGACCAAAAATGCCAACGTGTGGTGACGAGGCGTCAATAGTTTTTGAGAATACCTTGGACATGGTGTCGAGGTAAACTTGCCAAATATTTGTCAGGGCTGGACAAGAGAAAAACATATGCGTAAGATTGCAAGGTTGAGCCTCCAAATCTGTCGCAAACATCTACCATTTGGGGAAATCCTTGCCAACCTTGTCTTTGAATAATGACATCTAAATACAACTTTAAACTGTATCAAGGTCAAACGGGCACAAATGGAAGTCTTGTGAACGACCTTCAGTGCGGCTTCCCACCAATATTGATCAAAAGCTAATCCTAGTTCACGCTCTCAAGTGTCTTTTGTGCTAGTGGTCAAATAACCATCATATGACTGAATAGAACTACCATATTTTCTGGACTATAAGCCGCACCTGCATACAAGCCGCATCCGCTCTATTTAAAAAAAAAAAAGATATGCAAGCCGCAGATATTTCTGTTGTTAGATTAGATATTTACTACATGTACAGAAGGATTTTGAACTGTAAATGATGTACATGTTTGTACCTAAATAGATCCTTTCCTAACAGTGTCTTTTAACACAGCAGCAACTTTGCTGATTAAAACAGGACAGAACCAAGAGAAATATAACCGGTATTTATTTATTTATTCATCTGTTTGAAATCTGCTTCTACTTCTATCTGCTAATGAAGAAGTAGCGTTTTCTTCTGTGCATTTATTTTGTCTTAGTTTTGATTCTAATTCCGGTTAGAGCGCCCCGAGCGGTGGAAGAAAAATCCACAGAATAGCTGCACCTTTGTATAAGCTGCACGGTTGAAAACCTGTGAAAAAAGTAGCGGCTTATAGTCCAGAAAATACGATATACATTTTTTAAATTAAAGACCTTGGTTAGCGGGATCTTAGATGGAAAAGTTTGATCTGTGGCTCCAGAACCGTGTGTAACCGTGTGTTTGTCCTGCAGGAGTGTTTCGAGTCTCTGCTGAGCATCCTCCACTGGAGCTGGACCACTCTGGTTCTGGGCGTGGAGGAGCTGCGAGGCCTCAAGGGTTTCCAGTACACGGCCACGCTGCTGGACCTGGAGAGGCTGCGCTTCGTCGGCACGTGCTGCCTCCGCCTGCTCCGGGTCTACATCTGCGAGATCTTCCCCATCGCTGGTACGAGCTCCCAGGAAATCCCATTTTCCTCAAATAAGGCCTTTAAATGTCTTAATTGGTCTTAAATCTCAATCCAAGGGTCTTCATTTTTGACTCTTAATTTTAGAGGGAATTTATCCGGTCATCATTAAAATGTTTTCTTACACTTTGAAAAGGAAAAGTTTATTTAATAGTTTTGAGGAGAAACAAATCTGTTTACAAGTTGTTAGACGCCTCAGTCAGGGTTGCCAGGTTGAGCGGGTTTCAGCTCAATTGGGCTGATAAATACAGCACTGGGCGGGTTGATAAAATTTGGGCTCCTTTTCCTGGTTTTTAAGAAATATTTAGGAGAAATTAACAAAAAAGTTTCCATTATGGCTTAGAAAAGTAGAAACTGAATTTTTATTTGTTTTAATCAACTCAATTGAATCGTAGTCTGTGTTTGGAGCCTGAACCTTTTTGGGCTATTTAGTGGTGTTGTGAAGTTTCATTTGTTTATGACTTGAAATCTATTACACATTTAATAATTTACAGTTTTTAACATGGAGAATGTATGATTTGGGCTGGTTTTTCTTTATTTTGGTGGGTTTTACATCACGTCATGGCGGGAACCTGTCATATCTGGCAACCTCGACCTTAGACGGCATAGTTTCGAGACCCGGCAAGCAAATATGGGTAAATGTAAATTTAGCGACAAATAGCTCTAAAATTCCAGTCTGTACATTGGGTTCAAAGTGTCCTTACATTTTGTTTGAAAATGGAAATAAAAAGTCTTAAAATTTAACTTGGTCAAACCTGTTATAACGACTCTTTGTGAAAATTACACTCTAGCTCTTCATTCTGGTCATTTTTAAGTTGTGCTTGAGTTTTGTTGAGTTTTTATTTTTCCGATGAAATGAGGGCCTTTTTTCCCCTAAATGTGCCCCAAAAGTCACCAAATTTTGCACGCTAGCCAGGCCTGGCGAAGAATTTGATATTTAATGGTTTGCATTAATGGGCGTGGACTAATGGCTCAACAGCGCCCCCTAGAAAACGTTGTGCCTCAAGCCCCACAATACGGTTTGACGTACATGCACGAAAATCGGTACACACCTGTATCATGTCGCAACTTAAAGAAAAGTCTGTTGGCGCCATGGCCGAAACCAAACGGGAAGTCGGCCATTTTGAATTGATGTGTAATTTTGGCGCAATTTATGTCATTTCTTCGGCAGTTAATGCGGCCTGAACCGTAATGTGCACCCAGATGTGTTATACATCAAAATGTGAGTCTCGATCCTGCGACGATGGGCATTACTTTTCTCAGCCAAAAGCGTTACCGTGGCGACAATTGATGCCAAAAAGCGCGGCCCCCCTTCATCTGATTGGTCGTTATTTGATAGTTCCTACTTTCTGCCATAACTTTTGAATGGTTTGATATAAAGACTCGTGGGTGGTGTCATCGGACTTAGTTTTTGAGTCCTTGAACATAATTGGTGCAAATTAGTCCTGCCCCTTCTTCTGATTGGTCGATATTTTATAGTTCCTATTTTCTGCCATATCTTTTGAATGGTTTTAAAGAGTCATGGGTGTTGTCATCAGACTTAGTTTTGAGTCCTTGACCTTTATTGGTGAAAATTGCACGTGCGAGGGCTCGTTCATCGCTGCTTGCAGCTTTAATTATTATTACTATTACAAAAAGTGTGTTGCAGCTGAACCATCTCTTAACATCTCCATCTCCTCTTGTACTTCCAGCCAGCACCAAGGCGGTGGTGGAGGAGTCCAGCAAGCTGGCGGAGTGCGTGGGGAAGACGCGCAGCCTGCTGAAGAAGATCCTGTCGGAGGGGATGGACAACTGCCTGACGAAGCTGGACAACGACCCGCAGGGCTACCTGTCCCAGCCGCTGACGCTGCTGGAGGCCGTGCTGCAGGAGTGCCACAACACCTTCACCGCCTGCTTCCACTCCTTCTACCCCACGCCGGCGCTGCAGTGGGCCTGTCTCTGCGACCTGCTCAACTGCCTGGACCAGGTAGGAAGCAGCGGCTCGTTTTCATCCACTCCTGACTAGAGTCGCTGTCGTCAACAAAGATTCTGACTAAATATCGTCGTCAACGAACCTTTATCACCTGAGGAAAACCAGAGTAATAAAAAACAGGACTAAAATGTACATGTAGATTACAAAATAAAAAAAGGATCCTAATCATGAGAGTTCAACGTAGATCTGGGAATCGTCTGCATAAGCTGTGACGAGACTAGGGCTGGGCGATATGGACCAAAAGTCATATCTCGATATTTTCTAGCTGAATGGCGATACTCGATATATATCGATATTTTTTCTGTGCCATAATTGGGGTTTCCCCTAAAGCATTATAGCATAGCATCTCTGTTAGCATCTCTGTTAGCATCTATGTTAGCATCTCTGTTAGCTTCATTTTTTCTGAGGCAAACCCTTAAAAAAACAGTCAGTTTTAATACAAAGCCTCGTGCCAAATGTCACACAGGTTCCTTTATTAACAGAGGTCTGCACAATATCAAAATGTATAAAACAAATGAAATAAAAATAAACTGCCTGCATATATAGAATAAAAATGCTTCTTGAATAAAATAAAACAAATATCCCTTTCCTGCAGAACAATTAAATTAAAATACACTGTGCAATTAATACAATGTAGACAGTAACAGGCAGACTTTTCCACTGAGGTTGACAGTTGTGCAAATAACAAAACATTTGTGCAAATCTCAAATAAAACATTCAAGTCAATTTGTCACAAAATAAGCTATATCAAAATCATAATTTATTTTTTTTATTTTTTTTTAATCGATATAAACGATATTGTCTCGTACCATATCGCGTTTGAAAATATATCGATATATATTAAAATCTCGATATATCGCCCAGCCCTAGACGAGACCTCAAGATGGTGGAGAGTCTGGAACAGAAGGAGCCCCAGAACTGGTCCCTGTGGGACTACGGTTGTCTTGGTGTTTCTTAAAGATTCATATTCAAAACTTTTACCACGTAACAGACTCGGAAAGTTGCTTTCGTCGACCAAAATTATGACTAAATATCGTCGTCAACAAACCTTTATCACCTGAGGAAAATGAGACGAGACGCAACGAAAATGCTGGTCATGTGACAATAACGATAATTAAATATATAATGCAATATCGTAGAGGAATAAAAACCAGACTAAAATGTAGATTACAAAATAAAAAATCTGCTAAAGTGTGTCTTCATTTTTGTTGACCAAAACGAGACAAAATGTTCTACCAAAGATCCTTATGCCTCATTTCCACGTAGCAAAAAAGGTGTTTTCATGCGTTTTGGCCGTTTGTTTACACGAAAACGAAGCTCAAAGTCACCAAAAACGATCATTTCTGAAAACTCCGGCCAAAGTGGAGATTTGCAAAAACCCGTCTTCACGTTTGCTTGAAAAAAGAGGGAAACAGACATTTAGGCTTCAGAACGTCACATTATGCAACAGAAGCGTCACCAGCGTCATGAGTGACACCTGTGGTTACAATCTGTTTGGCCACGTGTCATTTGTTGATGTTTTTTTCCAGGATTCTGATTGGCTAGCATGACTTTATCTTCTCGTTACACTGCCCCCTGCAGGTTTGGCTGCTCATAGCACCTTAACAGCTATTTATGCGGGTTTGTGTAAATGATGGTATTTTTCAAAATGTAGAGGGGGAAATATCCGTTTTTGTAAATACCCTATGTGGAAACATGGCCTTAATGTCAATGTTTTCAGTAGTTTCTCTGGTTTAATGTCCATGTTTTCAGTAGTTTCTCTGGTTTAATGTCCATGTTTTCAGTAGTTTCTGGTTTAATGTCCATGTTTTCAGTAGTTTCTCTGGTTTAATGTCCATGTTTTCAGTAGTTTCTCTGGTTTAATGTCCATGTTTTCAGTAGTTTCTCTGGTTTAATGTCCATGTTTTCAGTAGTTTCTCTGGTTTAATGTCCATGTTTTCAGTAGTTTCTCTGGTTTAATGTCCATGTTTTCAGTAATTTCTCTGGTTTAATGTCCATGTTTTCAGTAGTTTCTCTGGTTTAACGTCCATGTTTTCAGTAGTTTCTCTGGTTTAATGTCCATGTTTTCAGTAGTTTCTCTGGTTTAATGTCCATGTTTTCAGTAGTTTCTCTGGTTTAGTTCTGCTGGGTGACGTTAGTCCTCAATCCCAGTCGCTGCAGCAGGAATCAGATCCAGAAGATGCAGCTGCAGAGTTAGAGGCTGATGCCGTTAACGCAGAGCTCTAGTTAACGTCAATTAAAAACAAAGTTACATAGAGAAACGCGGGGATCTGCTCTGGGGGAGAAGAAGAAGATCCATCTTTGGATACACTTTCCTACATAGACGTGGAAAAGAAAACCCAATGTGTCGTCGGAAAAGAAAATGATGGGGAGAAATGTGGAAAAATATGTTGTAAACTCAAATTAGAGTCTTCTGTATCTGGAATAAATGTATTCTTATGGAAGAGTATTAGGGCCATGCAGGAGAAAAAATATTTGAGAGGGGAAGTTTTTTATTTATTGTGCACTTTTATTAAAAAAGTCGAAATGTCGAGATTAATGTTGAAATACAATTTCAAGAATAAAGTTGAAATTTTTTGAATAAAGTCAAAATTTCGCCTTTTTTCTCAACATTTCGACTTTTTTCTCGAAATTGTATTTATGAAAAAAAAATCTTCCTCCTCTAAAATATTATTTTTATTTTTCTCCTGCCTGGCCCTAATACTCTTTCACAATTCTGACTAAATTAAGACTAAAATGCTCAGACTTTTAGTCGACTGAAACTTGACACGACTAAAAGGAGAATGAACGTGACTAAAACTAATAAAAACTAAAATGATAGCTGGACCCAAAGACAAAACTAAAACTGAAACAGGCTGAAAGAAACAACACTACTCCTGACGGTGTTATTGAATTGAAAATGATTGATTGTATTCCTGTTCCTGCGTTTTAGGACATTGCTGAGGCTAATTTCCGGACGTCCAGCAGCCGCCTGCTGGCCGCGGTGATGTCGGCGCTGTGCAACACCTCGGTCAAGCTGACGTCCATCCTGCCCATCGCCTACGACGGAGAAGTGCTGCTGCGCTCGCTGGTGAAGCAAGTCAGCACGGAGAACGACTCTGCTCTGGCTCACCGCTTCCCCCTGCTGGTGGCCCACATGGAGAAACTCAGCCACGTGAGTTTCCAGTGTATCACGATAATTTCTGGCATTTATCCCGATAACGATAAAAAACATACCAATACAAAAACGTCATCAACGGGAATTTTCTTTCTTTCTTTCTTTCTTTCTTTCTTTCTTTCTTTCTTTCTTTCTTTCTTTCTTTCTTTCTTTCTTTCTTTCTTTCTTTCTTTCTTTCTTTCTTTCTTTCTTTCTTTCTTTCTTTCTTTCTTTCAGACTCATTTCCTTCCTTCCTTCCTTCCTTCCTTCCTTCCTTCCTTCCTTCCTTCCTTCCTTCCTTCCTTCCTTCCTTCCTTCCTTCCTTCCTTCCTTCCTTCCTTCCTTCCTTCCTTCCTTCCTTCCTTCCTTCCTTCCCGTACGTTGTGCGTGGATTTAACACAGAACCATAAATCAGCTTTACACAAAAACGTCATCAACGGGAATTTATCATTTTTACCGCGAGATACAAATTCTTACCGTGGGGAATTTTTTTGACGGTAAATCGTGAACAGTAAAATATCACCCATTCCTAATATTAATATAATATATATATATATATAATGGTATTATAATGGTATATCCTGGTCTTGTGTTTCTCCGTGTTTATAAGAACTTCCTGGACTCAAAAGACCAAGATTCCTTGCAAAAAGAACATGAAAACAAATTCCTGTTCCTTCTGATGGGGATATTCCATTAGCCGTTTACATGACCAAATATTCGGGTTAGAAAAGGAGTAACCCAGGGGTCATATTTGGGTTTTTAAAAACCGGAATATGAGTAAATTCGGGTTATTCAAAGGGGTAATTGGTGTTTACATGGCCGTGTAAAACCGGGTTATTGCTAATATTCCGGTTAGAAAAGGTTCATTGATGCATGTTAATGTTGTCTGTGTTTGACCTCGGCAGACGGAGGAGAACCTGATGGGCATGACGAGTTTCCGGGAAGTCCTGGAGAAGATGCTGGTGATCGTGGTGCTGCCCGTGAGGAAGAGTCTGAGGAAGGAGGTGGAGCTTTTCTCTCCTCACCTGGTGTCCAACACCTGCGGCCTGCTGGCCTCCATCGTGTCCGAGCTCACCGCCTCCGCCCTGGGCTCCGAGGTAACGGCCTCTGCAGGAAAAAACTAATGCATAATGACTGTTTTTAGGGCTGTAAAGCTTCGCCATTTGATTTGATTTGATTTTTTTTTATTTATTTTGTACATGTAAAAGACAACAATTAAAGAGAAGATAAGAAAACAAAGCAAAAAAACCAAAGAATTCCATACTTTAACACTTAATATCTTAATTTACATGTGCAAAAGGAGTACGAAGAAGTGTTTAATCCTACCCCCTTTCGGTAATCATTTATTAACACGTATTTATAATAACTAACTATGCTATAATTATACTCACACACTTGCCTATACATACATACACATAGTTGAGTATTTATATATATTTGTACACACATGCCCATATGAATATATATATATATATATATATATATATATATATATATATACTTTTTTTACACCATACACATCTCTATATTATTAACTCCATGTACTTTATATCTATATATACCTACTTACACACGTATTCACACACATACACACACATATATATATATATATATATATATATATATATATATATATGGACTGTCTCAGAAAATTAGAATATTGTGATAAAGTTCTTTATTTTCTGTAATGCAATTAAAAAAACAAAAATGTCATACATTCTGGATTCATTACAAATCAACTGAAATATTGCAAGCCTTTTATTATTTTAATATTTCTTATTATGGTTTACAGTTTAAGATCAAGATTCCCAGAATATTCAAATTTTTTGAGATACAATATTTGAGTTTTCTTAAGCTGTAAACCATGATCAGCAATATTAAAATAATAAAAGGCTTGCAATATTTCAGTTGATTTGTAATGAATCCAGAATGTATGACATTTTTGCATTAGAAAAAAAAGGACTTTATCACAATATTCAAAATTTCTGAGACAGTCCTGTATACATACACATGTATACATACACATATAATTAGCTGTCCATTTCTGTACATAAATATAAACAAATCTACCCGTTCACCAATAGTTTTATATCAGGCCCCTAAAGCCGCTAAACCCCTTCCTCTTGGTACCTTATGAAAATCCTGTTTTTATATTTGTTTTTAAACTGATTATTGTTTGGACATTGTTTTAATTCTGAATCCATTCTGTTCCATAGTTTAACTCCACTGACTGATATAGAAAATCTTTTCATTGTTGTTCGTGTTCCACGACTCCTAAAATATAGCCATGAACTCTCAGAGCCGTCGTCTGTTGCAGAAACACCACTTTTTTTAATATCTATTTTTCTGTCGTAACCGTTCATGTTTTACTCGTTTCTCCGTCCAAAGATGTTACAGCTTTTATTGCTTTGATCGATCCTTCAGCTCTGTGTGAAAGCAGCACAAAGGAGCTTTTTTCTCGGTTCAGTCGGTTCCAGAGGTCGAGGTGCTGCTCAGATTTACTCGTTGGGCCTTTTGCTCAGTCAGTCCCTCATCTTCTCTGATGTCGTTACCTTTTTGAGCCTTGTACTCTCCTCTGCCGGCCCGTCCTCGGTAACTCTGTGGGCCGGTTTCATGGTTTCATGGTTTCATGGTTTCGTGGTTGTCGGTGTGAGACGGTGCACAGAAATGACTGTGATGGGAATCCAACGTTACTTATGTCACTTTTCCACTAGTCCCTACTCGGCTCTACTCGGCCTGGTTTCTTTTCCACTACAATCAGCACCTGCAGCAGAAGTAGGAGGTTGGAGAAGCTGCTGTGACGTATTTGATTGTGTATCTAAAGGAAGAAGACAACAACACTAAAGATGTAGAACCTGGAGGAGATGATAGATGTGCTGCTGGATCTGTGGCTTGTGTTTGATATCAAGTTAAAAAATGAGAGTGAGAGAAGTAAGGAAGAGTATTGGGGCCAGGAGGAGAAAAATAAAGATAATGTTTTAGAGGAGGAAGATTTTATTTCATTATGCACTTCGAGAAAAAAATCGAAATGTTGAGGAAAAAAGTAAAAATTTTGAGAAAAAAGTCGAAATGTCGAGAAAAAAGACGAAATTTCGACTTTATTCTTGAAATTGTATTTCAACATTAATCTCTACATTTCAACTTTTTTCTCGACATTTCGACTTTTTTCTCGAAATCTTGACTTTTTTCTCGACATTTCGGCTTTTTTCCCCTCAAATATTTGTTCTCTTGCACGGCCCTGATACTCTTCCGTAGAAAAGCTTCAATCGGCGAACCTTTTTAATATTTTTAGTTTGTCTCTGCTCTTGAAAAGTGCGTTGGTATCTGAGCAGTTATGAAGTGACAGAGCTCCTGGTAGATCTGGTCGTTCCTTATCTCCGTCTAGATCTTTTTAATTCTCTCCTCAGCACCAGGTTTATGAACATCTGCACCTCAGAGTTGGATCACCAACTTCTGCTGCCGTTGCTGCTGGAATCAAATGAACAAGAATCTCCGTCAGAGTCTCTTTCTCTGATGTCACATCCTGACTCAGACGTCTGACTCCAACCCCCCGACCAATCGGTGGCCTGGAGTGTGATGACATCACAGCCCGACTCAGCAGCTTAGAACCTCGGCAGAATAGCTACAGAAAAGTATTTACTCGGCACGTTAGACCCCTGGTGGGAAAGAACCAAACTGAGTGGAGGCGAGTCGGGCTGAGTAGGTTCTAGTGGAAAAGTGCCATTAGACCAGGAGTCGGCAACCAAAAATGTTTTAGAGCCATATTGGAGCAAAAACACAAAAAACAAATATGTCTGGAGCCGCAAAAAATGAAAAGTCTTGTATAAGCCTTAGAATGAAGGGAACACATGCTGCATGTTTCTATATTAGTTAGAACTGGGGGAAGATTTTTTTTCATTATGTACTTCGAGAAAAAAGTTTAAATGTTGAGAAAAAAGTCGAAATGTCGAAAAAAAGTCAATGTCGAGAAAAAAGTCGAAATGTCGAGAAAAAAGTCGAAATGACGAGAAAAAAGTCAATGACGAGAAAAAAGTCGAAATGTCGAGAAAAAAGTCGAAATTACGAGAAAAAAGTCGAAATGACGAGAAAAAAGTCGAAATGACGAGAAAAAAGTCGAAATGTCGAGAAAAAAGTCGAAATGACGAGAAAAAAGTCGAAATGACGAGAAAAAAGTCAATGACGAGAAAAAAGTCAAAATGTCGAGAAAAAAGTCGAAATGTTGAGAAAAAAGTCAAAATTTCAAAAAGGGTCGAAATGTCAAGATTAAAAAAGAAAAAAGAAAAAAAAAAGGAAAAAAAGGTCAAACATTTTTGAAAAAGCTCCAGGAGCCACTAGAGCCGCGGGTTGCCGACCCCTGCAATAGACTGGTGTTTGATGGTAGGGATGGAAGACTGCGAGATGGAGCCAGCGCTTCCTAAACAAATATTCCCTCGAAAGGAAACTCGAAGTGACATTTTTACCAGAAAAGAAAGTCGTTTCTCCGAAGAAACAAATCAGAGAAACCGATTCTCTCTTTCACGTAAAGCCTGTGTTGTGACGGTACAAAGTGACGTAGGTCGGTTTCCTCGCTGATGCTGGAACACGACGACCCGTCAGGAGGACCAGGACGTTCCGTGTCGTCCTCTCTTTCTCTCTGTCTGATCTTTCTTTGACTATCATCACTCCTGCACTCATGCACTGCGTCAGGACTCCTGTTGCCATGGTAACGGGGCTTGACAGAAGCCCCTACAAAGCTTTGTTTCCTCCCCGTCTGTCGTCAGGGCAACATGCCGTCTGCGGGGACGTCTGGCTCTCTGCAGCTATCAGACCGGTTATAAATAGAAGCTGATTATTTGGTGTGATGGATGCCAGGCGTGAGATGTTTCAGTCACTTCTGAGAGGAGGTTAATACCCGGCCGTGGACGCGTGTATGTAGCACGTTATTACAATTGAAAAGCACCTATTAATACAAAATGATTAATACATATAAAACAAAGGTATAATACACATAGGCATGTACCTATGGACATTTGTATGTATATGTGTGTGTATACAAGACTGGATTACAGAAAATTAGAATATTGTGATTTTCTGTAATGCAATTACAAAAACAAAAATATCATACATTCTGGATTCATTACAAATCAACTGAAATATTGCATATATATTTTATTATTTTAATATTGCTGATCATGGCTTACAGCTTAAGAAAACTCAAATATCCTATCTCAAAAAATTTGAATATTCTGGGAATCTTAAGCTGTAAACCATAATCAGCAATATTAAAATAATAAAAGGCTTGCAATATTTCAGTTGATTTGTAATGAATCCAGAATGTATGACATTTTTGTTTTTGTAATTGCATTACAGAAACAATATTCTAATTTTCTGAGACAGTCCTTATGTTCCACATCTGCTCAAATCAGTCAGCAAATCAGTCAAATTACCAATTCCAAGGACCAATCATCTTAAGAGATCTTTTATTTATAGATCAGTGACTTTGTGGAATAACCTGCCTCAAAACCTCTGCTGCATATACAACAAATTCACTTTTAAAAAGAAAACTCAGTCTACTTAACATTGTAAAGTTTTTGATGATTCATTTGTTAATGAATCCAGAATGTATGACATTTTTGTTTTTTTAATTGCATAACAGAAAATAAAGAACTTTATCACAATATTCTAATTTTCTGAGACAGTCCTGTATGTGTGTGTGTATGTATATGTATGTACTGTGTGTGTATATATATATATATATATTGTATATACAGTATGTGTATGTATGTGCCTATATATATATATATATATATATATATATATATATATATATATATATATATATATATATATATATATATATACACACACACACACACACACACACACACTGTATGGAATGATATTTAGTAATGACATGTGGAATATGCTGTATTTTTGTGTACAGTTATTTTGTTTATACTCGGGAAACTTCTCATATGGATTTATTTATGTATTTTGTTTCATTCTCTAAATCCTAAATGCACTAGTTTGTAAAAGCTAACTTTTTTTTCTTCCTTTTTTCTTGTGAAAAAGGGTAGGCGTCATAAGCTTAGGCTTCAGTCTACATCTTTGGTCCTTGGTTTTTAGTTAAAATTGTGTATATATATATATATATATATATATATATATATACATACAGGACTGTCTCAGAAAATTAGAATATTGTGATAAAGTTGTTGAAAACAGAGAACTGAGGCACTCATGAGTGCCTCAGTTCTCTGTTTTCAACAATTTATGGATCTCCCTTGACTGAAGAGCACCTGAGGGATACTATTTTTGCTAATACCCAAGCAGCACTCCATGCACTGCGTTCCTGTCTAAAGATTGTGATAAAGTTCTTTATTTTCTGTAATGCAAAAATGTCATACATTCTGGATTCATTACAAATCAACTGAAATATTGCAAGACTTTTATTATTTTAATATTGCTGATTATGGCTTACAGTTTAAGATTAAAATTCCCAGAATATTCTAATTTTTTGAGATAGGATATTTGAGCTTTCTTAAGCTGTAAGCCATGATCAGCAATATTAAAATAATAAAAGGCTTGCAATATTTCAGTTGATTTGTAATGAATCCAGAATGTATGACATCTTTGTTTTTGTAATTGCATTACAGAAAATCACAATAATAATAATATAATAATAATAATAATAATAATAATAATAATAATAATAATAATAATAATATACACACACCAAAAAAAAAAAAAAAAGTTTTTGTATTTCACTGACGATTTTGGGTTATTTTTGTTGTGGAAATTGTAAGGACTAATAAACTAAAATACAGACTGGTAGTAAAACCGTGAAGCCCTGCTAGTCTCACGTGTTCATCCCCCCCGTTTCTGTTTGTGACTCCATTAATGTGTCGTCTGCTGTCGTCCGTCAGGTTGATGGACTGAACTCTCTTCACTCGGTGAAAGCTTCTCCCAACCGCTTCACCAAGACGAGCCAGGGCCGCAGCTGGAACACGGGCAACGGCTCGCCGGACGCCATCTGCCTGACGGTGGACAAGCCCGGCGTGGTGCTGGTGGGGGTGTGCGTGTACGGAGGGGGCGGCATCCACGAGTACGAGCTGGAGGTGCTGGCCGACGACGTGAGTTACTGCTCCTCACTGTCTCTGCTGCTGCTGCTCGGCTTTAGTTTATTTAACCCTTTAGGCAAGTTTATTTGTGTAGCACAATTCAACACAAGGTAATTCAAAGTGCTTTACATCAACATTAAAAGCGTCAAGATACAATTAAAACATAAATAACAAATAAAATGAAATAAAATGATAATAAAAGAGGTAAAATAATAGAAAGCACAAGTTGTTAAAAAGTAAGGGCAGTAGATCCAGCAGGTACATCTCATTCTTACAATGGCAAGAATTACGTTTCTATTGAATTCAAATAGTTACAGATTACTTTTGTAATGCTGTATTTGACCCGGTCTTTGTACATTTTGACCGTATAGAAACATAATTCTTGCCATTGTAAAAATGAGATGTACCTGCTGGATCTACTGTCCTTACTTTTTAACAACTTGTGCTTTCTATTGTTTTTAGGGATGCCCCGTTACCGATACTGCTCTCATAAACTCGTACTCGCAAAAATTCTCTGATACCACGCACCGATACCACTTCATTGTTGTTGTAGTTACTGGTTAGCGCCTCTAGGGGGAGATGTTGAGCCGCCCCCGGGTGAGTGTGCAGCCTGGCGGCGGAGCCAGTTAGCCGCTAGTCGGCTAAGCTCAGCGTGATGATGAGAAAAGAGTAATACCCGTGGGTGAGACTGGCAGTGCCGTTTCAGGCAAGATAGCGACAATTAATGCAGCGGGACGTCAGCAGTTTGGACATGTTTGAAAATAAGGGACGACGACAGAAGCAAGGCAGACTGAAGCTACGTGCTGCTAAGGTGTCGAGAGGAGGGAAGGAGAATACGTCGTTTAATATCAGCAACTTGATAAAACATCTCAAGACGCATCATAAAGCTGAGTATACAGAGTTTGCTAATGCTACTGCAAGACCACAACAGCAACATTAGCTCAGGTTCTGCAAAAGAGACAGACAATCAGGAAAGAGACATTAACCCACGGGCGTGTTGGGACTCAGCGGGCTATCGGCACGGCGCTAGCCGGGGGTCTGACCGGGCCGTGGAGGAAAGCCCAGCCGGCTGAGTTTTGTTTAAAATAGTTATTCTACTCATTTTATTTATTTTTATTGAATTTATCTGTTGCAAATAAAATCTGTCTTCCAATCAATTGCATTTTTAGCCTAATTATTTTTGTAGTAGAAGTATCGTATCGGTATTTGGTATCGGCAAGTACACAAATTAAGGTACTCGTACTCAGTGTGAAAAAAATGGTATCGGGGCATCCCTAGAAAGATGTGTAAAATTAAAAAACGATTGAAATTTTTTTGTTGGGTTATTCGCGCTTTTTAGCAATTTATTTAGTGAGTATGGACTTGTAACATACAGATTATTAAAGATTGGCTTATATGGGTTGTTTTGATGCATGGCAAATAAAGATACTCCGTAAAAAGGCAGTATAGCATGTAAAAATGTAAGAATATGCTTGTACTATGGTAAAGGGTTGACACATGTGGATCTGTGGTTGTTCAGGCGCAGACGGAGCACCCTGGAGACTCGGCACATTCTCACCGCTGGACGTCTCTGGAGCTGGTGAAGGGAACCTACAGCACCGACGACTCGCCCAGCGACATCTCTGAGATCCGGCTGGACAAAGCCGTGCCGCTCAAGGTTCGTACGTCAGGGAAGACTGTGCCCACTAAAGCTGCTTTAGTCAACGGAATTTATGACTAAATATCGTCGTCAACGAACCTTTATCACCTGAGGAAAACCAGACGAGACGCAACGAAAATGCTGGTCATGTGACATAACAATAACGATGATTAAATATATAATGCAATATCGTAGAGTAATAAAAACCACACTAAAATGTGGATTACAAAATAAGAACTCTGCTAAAATGTGTCTTCATTTTCGTTGACCAAAACGAGACGAAATGTTCTATTAAAGATCCTTAATGTCCATGTTTTCAGTAGTTTCTCTGGTTTAGTTCTGCTGATGGTGACGTCACGTCCTCAATCCCAGTCACCACAAAATCACAGGAAAAGTAAATATGTTGTAAACTCAAATTAGAGTCTTCTGTATCTGGAATGAATGTATTCTTGAGTCTATAAGGTAACAATAATATAATAATAATATAACATTATTACACTTTCTTACATAGACGTGGAAAAGAAAACCCAATGTGTCGTCGAAAAAGAAAATTGGGAGAATTGTGGAAAAATAAATACGTTGTAAACTCAAATTAGAGACTTCTGTATCTGGAATGAATGTATTCTTACGGAAGATTATTAAGGCCATGCAGGAGAAAAAATATTTGAGAGGGGAAGTTTTTTATTTATTGTGCACTTCGAGAAAAAAGTAAAAATGTCGAGAAAAAAGTCGAAATGTCGAGATTAATGTTGAAATAAAATTTCAAGAAAAAAGTCGAAATGTTGAAATACAATTTCAAGAATAAAGAATTTATTCTTATTCTTAAAAAAATTTGTGAATAAAGTCGAAATTTTGCTTTTTTTCCTCAACATTTCAACTTTATTCACGAAATTTTGACTTTATTCTTGAAATTGTATTTCAACATTATTCTCGACATTTCGACTTTTTTCTCAACATTTTGGCTTTTTTCTCAAAGCGCATAATGAAAAGAAAATCTTCCTCCTCTAAAATATTGTTTTTATTTTTCTCCTGCCTGACTCTAATATTCCGTATATTCTTGAGTCTATAAGGTAACAATAATATAATAAGATAAACTTGTTTGAATTATAAAATAGGTTTGGTTAAATACAATCTTTGACTAAAACTAGACTAAAATGGACAATTCTGACTAAAATAAGACTAAAATGCTCAGACTTTTAGTCGACTGAAACTTGACACGACTAAAAGGAGAATGAACGTGAATAAAACTAATAAAAACTGAAATGATAGCTTGATCCAAAGACTAGACTGAAACTAAAATTGAAACAGGCTGATGAAAACAACACTATGCGTACGTCAACGGTCAAATATCTGTGGATAAGTTATAACCAGCTAGTGAGGGTTAAAAGGGACGTCTGAACTCCTCCGGTTGCAGGAAGGGGTGAAGTACGCGGTGAGACTCCGGAACTACGGCAGCCGGACGGCGAACGGAGACGGAGGGATGACGACGGTGCAGTGCAGCGACGGCGTGTCCTTCACCTTCAGCACCTGCAGTCTGAGCAGCAACGGGACCAACCAGACCCGAGGACAGATTCCTCAGATCCTCTACTACAGGTGAGCTGGAGTCGCCCCGTCTCAGTTAAGGTGTAACTCCTAGGGCTGGGGATCCATTCAAATGTCAAGATTCGATTCCGATTCTTAAGATTCAGAATCGATTATCAAGATTTGATTCGATCCAATTCCGATATTGATTTGGGTTAGTGTTAATAAAATTGTTTTTTGAGCTGTTGCATGAATTATATGACTGTAGTTCTGCAACATATTAATACTAGTATTATATTGAGATTCAACAAGTAAGTATTGCAGCTAATGATGCTGTAAGGACCAATCAGCTCCCAGAATGCTGATAGAACTGAAACAGAAACATCGTGGGTCAGAATTATTAAACAGATCCAGGGAGGAAACAGAGACGGAGGAAATTTGATTAAGTTTTTCCCACATTCCGTTTTTATTTTTTCCATTTTCGGTCTATTTCGGTTTTTCATTTTTGAGAATTGGGTTTTTAGCATTTTATGCAAATGTAACCCCAAGACAGTATATAAAGTAATGAAATATAGACAATTTATGCAATTATAACTGAAAACTTTAATATTTTTATATCTTTAAACATATTTAAAGGCAAAAACATGACACCAGTTATTCTCGTGTCCAATAAAACATACATTTTTTGGACATAAACAAAAAAATACCAAAAGTTATAATGTAATGATGAGGAAAAAAAAAAAAAGACATATGAATGGATTTTTAGGAATTAATATGAGAATCGATTTAGAATCGTAAAATCGATCTTTTCAACACAGGCCTAGTACCTGGTTGTTTAACCTAACCTGCCTGTGTCTCTGCTGCAGGAGCGAGTACGACGGAGACCTGCAGTCCCAGCTGCTCAGCAAGGCCAACGAGGAGGACAAGAACTGCAGCAGAGCTCTGTCTGTGGTCAGTGCTGTGGTGCGAGCTGCCAAGGACCTGCTGCACCGCGCGTTTGCAGTCGATGGTGAGCCCGACAGGCCTTCTCAAAATGAGCGGGTGATTTTTATGGAGCTTCTCTTAAGCTGCATCTTCCTCATTGTCTGCAGTGGACGACATTCCCGAGCTGCTGAGCTCCTCCAGCCTGTTCTACATGCTGCTGCCGCTGATCCTGGCTTACATCGGCCCCGTCGCCGCGTCTGTGCCCAAGGTACGACCTCAAACTGCCCAGGACATCATGGGTTTTCATTAAAGTGTCCGTCAGGGTTGAAAGATTTAAATTCGAGAACGAGACAAAGATTCTGAGGCCACGTTTCCACATAGTCGGGGATTTACAAAAACGGATATTTCCCCCTCTACGTTTTGAAAAATACCATCATTTACACGAACCCGCATCAATACGCTGTTAAGGTGCTATGAGCTGGACAATAAGGACATTGATATGAGAATAATATAAATAAATAAGAATAAAAACGTACGGAAGAGTATTAGGGCCAGGCAGGAGAAAAATTAAAATAATATTTTAGAGGAGGAAGATTTTTTTTCATTATGCACTTCGAGAAAAAAGTCGAAATGTTGAGAAAAAAGTCGAAATGTCGAGATTAATGTTGAAGTACAATTTCGAGAAAAAAGTCAAAATGTCGAGAAAAAGTAAAAATTTCGTGAATAAAGTTGAAATGTTGAGAAAAAAGACGAAATCTCGACTTTATTCACAAAATTTCAACTTTATTCTTGAAATTGTATTTCAACATCAATCTCGACATTTCAACTTTTTTCTTGACATTTCAACGACTTCGAAGTGTTTTAGAGGAGGAAGATTTTTTTTTTCATTATGAACTTCGGGAAAAAAGTGGAAATGTCGAGATTAATGTTGAAGTACAATTTCGAGAAAAAAGTCGACATGTTGAGAAAAAAGTCGAAATGTCGAGAATAATGTTGAAGTAAAATTCACAAAATTTCAACTTTATTCTTGAAATTGTATTTCAACATTATTTGACATTTAAACTTTTTTCTCGAAATTGTATTTCAATATTAATCTCGACATTTCCACTTTTTTCTCGAAGTGCATGATAAAAAAAAAAAATCTTCCCCTCTCAAATATTTTTTCTCCTGCATGGCCCTAATTCTCTTCCGTAAAAACACTGTAATTGTTGACGGAATTTTCATTAAAAAAAATATGTTTAAAAAAAGAAAGGGTCTGTCAGGGGTTTGACTGTGAGGCTCCGTGTCTCTCTCTCCTCTTCCAGGCTGCCGTCGAGGTGTTCGGACTGGTTCAGGAGCTGCTGCCGGCCGTTTCCGCCCTGAACCAGAAATACGCCCCGCCCAGCTTCAACCCCAACCAATCGACGGACAGCACGACGGGGAACCAGCCGGAGCAGGGCCTGTCCGCCTGCACCACCTCCAGCCACTACTCCGTCATGGAGAGTGATCACCCCTACAAGCAGGCCGGGGTCACCCAGTACCGGGTAATAACTTTATTTATAAAGCACTTAACAACAACCACAGCTGGAACAAGCTGCTGTACACAAATAAATACAACAACACAGGAACATCAGACAATAGAGGGTATGCATTGACGTCACTTCCCCACTGGACCCCCCCCCTTACTGCACTGAGTGGCAAAAACAGCTGCAACTAGTGGAGAAGACGAGATAACAGGCGATTATCGGCTTAAATTAAAGGCAGTTGGACTTGACAGTGACCCGTACAGTTACCCCAAGAACCAGTGGTCCATGGACATTAATATTTGGTACAGTTACCAAGAACTTGTGGTCCATGGACATTAATATTTGGCCATGAATCCAGTTTCCTGATATTTATATGTACTTAATTTCTACACCAGGGAAATACACGAAGCAAAGCTTGAAGGCAAACAAAAGTCTTGACGCTTGGTCCGACTTCAAGGCAGGATTTGTTGTAGAAATTAAAGTGATGAGGACACCGAATTTTATGATTTGACCGTTTAACGTTAGCTACCCAAAAATCCAACATTACCTGATACAAAATGGGAACCACAAATCCACGTTTCAGTGCCTGGAATCCAGTTGTTTTTGTGAATTGCAGCGATCCATTTGTCTCTTAAGCTTATTTTTCAGCAGTCTGTAAAACGATAACTCCGATTTCTTGCTAAATCTATGAGTACAGTCGATCGCACAACAGCTCTTTCCCATTTTAGATGTTTTCCAGTTGCTCAAACTGAAAGTTTACGCTGACACTCAGTCTTTCTGACACTCAGTCTTTCTGCCACGCAGTCTTTCTGACACTCAGTGGGCGAAACTAGGGCTGGGCGATATGGACCAAAAGTCATATCTCGATATTTTCTAGCTGAATGGCGATACTCGATATATATCGATATTTTTTCTGTGCCATAATTGCGGTTTCCCCCAAAGCATTATAGCATAGCATCTCTGTTAGCATCTCTGTTAGCATCTCTGTTAGCTTCATTTTTTCTGAGGCAAACCCTTAAAAAAACAGTCAGTTTTAATACAAAGCCTCGTGCCAAATGTCACACAGGTTCCTTTATTAACAGAGGTCTGCACAATATCAAAATGTATAAAACAAATGAAATAAAAATAAACTGCCTGCATATATAGAATAAAAAGGCTTCTTGAATAAAATAAAACAAATATCCCTTTCCTGCATAACAATTAAATTAAAATACACTGTGCAATAATACAATGTAGACAGTAACAGGCAGACTTTTCCACTGAGGTTGACAGTTGTGCAAATAACAAAACATTTTGTGCAAATCTCAAATAAAACATTCAAGTCAATTTGTCACAAAATAAGCTATATCAAAATCATTAAAAAAAAAAATGTAATCGATATAAACGATATTGTCTCGTATAAATATAAATCTATATAATATAAAAAATATATCGATATATATATTAAAATCTCGATATATCGCCCAGCCCTAGGCGAAACCCGCTGTGAAGTCGCATCTGTGACGTCATGCGTATTCCCTCTATAATCTGCCAAAATGCCCAAGTCAACAGGGAGGGGTTGGGGCGCCCAAAGGGCTCGTGGTGGGGGGGAGACGTTTTTCAGGAGGAACCTGACTCACTGATCCCTTCTTTCTCCCTCTCACCGGGTCTCAGGTGTCGTTTCCCGACTGCGTCCGCTGGACCACCATCGAGTTCGACCAGCAGTGTGGGACGGCGCAGCCGGAGGACGTGCTGCGGCTGCTCATCCCCAGCCGCACGCTGCAGCTCTCCAACCTGGGGGGCAAACCGCTGGTGCACGACACCATCAACACCTGGACCGAGCTCAAGAAGTTCTCCGGCTCCACCGGCTGGCCCACCACCGTCCTCGTGCTGCCGGGTGAGCTGCACCTTTATTTAACCAGGAATAATCCCAATGAGACTCAGAATCTCTTTACACGGGGGTCCAGGCCAAGAGGGCACGGAGTAGCTCCACGTAAAATACTCACTTAAACTACAACAAAGATTCAGATTCAGACGCCTTTATTAATCCCTTTGGGAGGTTCCCTCGGGGAAATTGACATCTCCATCTCACTCACACAGCAGTCATTTACAAACAGCCCAAAAACCAAACACGCAAATGAAGATAAAAATATACAAAATTTTCATTTTTTTCATTTTATTCTTTATTTCATTCAAAAAAACAAAACAATTCAATACAAATACAAATACAAATGTTCCTAACTTGTGAATGAAAAGGGAGCAGGAAGAAGAAGGATCTTATCTGATCTGCCCCTTTCACAAATAACATAAATTAAAAATAATAATAATAAAAAAACAACAACTAAGTGAAAAAAAAAACTAAAATAAAATAAAATTAAAATAACATTAAAATAAAATTACCGCCGCCTAGGGGTATGTCAATCAAACTCAACTAACATTTTTCATTATATTTCCTTAACATACAGGCTTTAATTGTTCTTTTGAATGTAATGATTGATTTGGATTCTTTGTTTTCTTTCAGATTGTTCCATATATTGATTCCTTTCACAGAAACACAACGTTCCATCCAAATTAAAATTAAAAATAAAAACAAAAAAAGAAAAAAAAAAATTAAAAGTGCAGTGCCATAAATAGAATTATATTCATTTATTTTTTAATTTATACTGTGTAGCTTTAATACTTAAATATTACTTAAAATAATTTACATTTATTTGACATTATCTTTGTTGAATGTTTGTTCTATTCTTGAATCCAAAAAAAAAGGAGGTAGACTGTTTATCTTTTTTTTTTAATTTCTGTTCTACTGTGCCTTACCCCCTAATAAAAATATTAAAACAAAAAGAAAAGAAATAAGTGTTATGTAATATTGCACAAAATTATTGCACTGTCCTGGTTATTACACAGATAAAAACAGCTAAAACAGTTTCACCAACCACATCATTACAGTATAATCACTTTAGTCCTCGATCCGAGCTTTAAAATCCTCCATTCTCGGGAAATAATCCAATTTAAGATGACTTTGCAATTTAAACCAGGACGAGGGGGCGAATGCTCTAAAGGCGCGTTCCCCAAAAACAGTTCAGATACGAGGAATAGTGTACATTATCAATCTGTCATTCCTGAGACTTTAGAAACCAAGAGAGGACACAAATGATGGGTATAAAAAAAAAACAATACAAGCGTCACCTCCGTTTCACAGCTTTGACTGACGCAGCCGTCAGTACTGAAGGTCGTAGTTGCAAGGAAACCTCATTTATTCAGTAATAACGCACAATGTCGAGATTTGTTGAACAGATATGTTCATTGAAACAAGAATGGTGAATCCAAGTCTCTTGTTTCATCTGGAAAATAGATGTAAAACTGATTTAGATCGTTAAATAAATAAACTTGAACTTGAACTTAAATGTCAAACAAATGCCGTGACTCATGAGCAGTAGAATTAGTTTTGACGTCTCGGTTCTTCTTTAACGTCAACGGAAGTAGACGCTAACCTCTCGGCAGGCACATGATTACATTTAATGTCCTGTTAAAAGAGATAAATATCTTTCATTTAAGCTCTGAGAAGGTCTTTTGTTGTTTGAGCAGCGCTGGACAGCAGAGGAAGGAAGTATTTGCAGTATTTATGATGAAAGCGTGGCAGCCTTCCAAATGTTTATATTATAATCGTTTGATGCTCTGTAATGTGATTGTAAAAGAGCAGTGACTGAACTTTTGTCCAGGAACATCTTTCTTATTTCCTTGAATGTCTTTCTCTGTTCTCAGGAAATGAAGTTCTGTTTTCGCTGGAAACGGCATCTGATTACGTTAAAGATGAAAAAGCTTGCTTCTACGGCTTTAAGTGCGTTGCCGTCGGATACGAGTTCAACCCTGGTCCTGATGAGGTACTAACACTCTTCTACACTACACAACACTTCCATGTGGACAGTAGCTCTTGTTCTTTATTTTTTATATCTGTCTGGATGTTGGTTGGTTTTAATTCATTTCCCACATTTTCATTTCATTTTCCACAAACTGAACTAAAAGTAAATGTCAGGTTTGCATTATGCATCTTCAGTTTCATACAAGTACAAATATTTGGCCACAAAAGGAATAGTTTCTCTCATGTATGACTTGACTTTTTTCTTTTCCAGAAATTTAACAACTAAAATTAAATAAAAGTAAATAAATAAACTATGAAAAGTCCCAAACTCCAAAGTCAACATGACTGTTATTGATCTTGTGCCAGAGCTCAGAGCTTCACATGTTCCAGCCTGAGGTATCGTTTCATCCCTCTCTGACCTTTGGGGACGACACAATCTTTACATCATAAAAAAGATTGATTAATGCTCACCTTAGAAGTAAAAGTTCGGAGCTCAAAACCCCCCAAGAGTCCTGTGATCGGGACGCAAAACGGTACTAGTTTCTTCTGAGCGGAGTCAGATTTTGGTCTGCGGGTCGAGGTCGTCACGTGATCCCGCTGCACCAACAGGATGTTACTAGTAAACACAATATACCGTATTGGCCCGAATATAAGACGGTGTTTTTTGCATTGAAATAAGACTGAAAAAGTGGGTGTCGTCTTACATTCGGGGTCTAGACGTTATACCCATTCACAACACTAGATGGCGCCAGATATCTTTAAAGCGAATGCTGAATTTAACTCCCCAGGCCAAAGTAAACCCCTGTCACGAAGAAGAAAAATATAAAATAGCGCTAAGAAAGAAAATAAGAGAAGAGAATATGGAGAAACGAGAAAAGTGGGTGGAAGTTCGGCAGGTAAACCGGCAGCTGAGGAGAAGTTATGATGCAAACTTCAAGATGATGATTTGAATGAGGCAAAATAACATGCTTTTTCTCTCGAATATATTATTATAATAATTTGTTTCAGATGTACTGTCATTATTTTCTGTATGAAAATTGAATTTGGTGTTCAAAAAGTCTTTTTTCAAACTTGAGTCTTGAAAAAGAGGGGGTCGTCTTATAATCAGGGTCGTCTTATATTCGGGCCAATACGGTATTAATATTAATAACCCAATATCGCCCTACAGTTTGTCACCTCCACGACACGTATCGTGACGTTTTTGTATCGTGAAATTTCGATATATTGTTCCACCCCTACTGTCATGTCACGTCAGGGTAAAGTTGACCTTTGTGGCGTTTCAGGGAATCATCCAGCTGGAGAAGGAGCTGGCGTACCTGGGCAGCGTGTGTGCTGCCGCTCTGATGAAGAAGGACCTGGCCCTCCCCATCGGTACGGGAAAGATCAGTTACAGGAACTGTTAGGACCATCTCATGATGACGTGAAAGAAAATAATGTATTTTATTTTTGGATTAAAATCTTTAGGCAGTGAATTGGAAGAAGATCTTGAGATCCTTGAAGAAGCTTCTCTTCAGGTACGTTACCCTGAGTGATTACTTTGTTCGAGGTGTTTGCCAACTCGATGTTTGTTAACGCCCGTCTCCGTCTCCCAGGTGTGTAAGTCCCACTCGGGGATCCTGGGGAAGGGTCTGGCCTTGTCCCACTCTCCCACCATCCTGGAGGCTCTGGAGGGGAATCTGCCGCTGCATCTGCAGACCAATGAGCACTCCTTTCTGGAGGATTTCATCACCTGTGTCCCCAACTCCAGTGGAGGCCGTCTGGCCAGGTACGCACCCGTGCTCCTCTCTGGTCCACGCCTAAAAGTTCAGCATGAAACACCTTTTATAGTAATAAGATATAAGTGGTGATGGGGGTCCTTAAAAAGTCTTAAATTCAATTTTTGCTAAAATAAGGCCTTTAAATGTCTTAATTTGTCTTAAATCTCAATCCAAGGGTCTTAATTTTAGAGGGAATGTATCCAGTCATCATTACTTAGAACCATTATTTAGAACCTGCGGAGGTTCTAAATCTGTGTTGCCAGGTTGAGCAAGTTTCGAAAAATATATATTTGGGCTGCTTTTCCTGTTTTTTGCTAAATATTTAGGAGAAATTAATAACAAAAAAGTTTCCATTATGGCAGAGAAAAGTATAAACCTACACAATAAACTCACTGATATATATTAATCTAATCAATTTAATTGTAGTCTTTGTTTGGAGCCTGAACTTTTTTTGGCTGTTTAGTGGCGCTGTGAAGCTTGAAATTTAAAATGCACTTCATAAATGACGGTTTTAACGAAGATTATTTGTGATTTGGGCTGGTTTTTCATTACTTCGGCAGGTTTTACATCATGTTTGTCCGATGACACCACCCATGAGTCTGTATGTCAAACCATTCAAAAAATAAGACACAAAGTAGGAACTATCAAATATGGACCAATCAGATGAAGGGTGGGTGCGCTTTTTGGCGTAATGCCCATCGTCGCAGGATGGAGACGCACATTTTGATGTATAACACACCTGGGTGCATGTTACGGTTCGGGCCGCATTACCGGCCAAAGAAATGGCATAAATTGCCCAAAATGACACGATTAATTAAAAATGGCCGACTTCCTGTTCGGTTTCGGCCATGGCGCCAAGAGACTTTTCTTTAAGTTGCAACATGATACAGGTGTGTACCGATTTTCGTGCATGTACGTCAAACCGTATTGTGGGGTTTGAGGCACAAAGTATTCTAGGGGGCGCTGTTGAGCCGTTAGGCCACGCCCATTAATGCAAACCATTAAATATTACATTTTCCGCCAGGCCTGGACTGGTGCAAAATTTGGTGACTTTTGGGGCACGTTTAGGGGGAAAAAAGGCCCTCATTTCGCCAAAAAAATAAAAATAACGAGAAAAAAATAATTCCTACAGATACAATAGGGCCTTTGCACTGTCAGTGCTCGGGCCCTAATTATTTATTATTATGAACAGACAGACCTTAGAATTGAAAGAAAGTGTTCTGTCTTGATCTTGAATTATATTGATGAATCATATTATTATTATCATTATTTATATTTTGAGGCAGCATACAGAAGTGATTATTTCTCCTCCATCTTTCTCCATCCAGGTGGCTGCAGCCGGACTCGTACGCAGATCCTCAGAAGACGTCTCTGATCCTGAACAAGGACGATATCCGCTGCGGCTGGCCGGCTACGGTGGTGGTTCAGACCAAAGACCAGTACGGAGACGTGGTGCACGTGCCCAACATGAAGGTGGGATAATGCAAATCATTCCTTCTTCTTGTGGAGTATGAATGATAATAAGAATTAAACTCAAAATAATTATGAGGATAACTCTGGGTAAAGTTAACGGAGAGCATGTGACTTTATACATCAGGCAGGTGAAACATGGAACTGTATTTTCTTTTATAAAATTGTCACCAGTTTTCTGTGATCAGTTGTCATTTGGACAGAAAGTCATTGCACTGCGATGTAACAGCCTGCTTGACTTGACGTTTCTCCCCTGCTGTCCCGTCCAGGTGGAGGTGAAGGCCGTCCCCGTCTCCCAGAAGAAGTCGGTGCAGCCAGATAACGTGAAGAAGCTGCAGCGTCTGCCCGGCAGCTCCTCGCCGGCCTCCTCCGGCCTGGACCTGACCTTCGGAGGGCTGCCGGCCCCCAAGCTGGAGGCCACGTACGAGCCCATGATCGTGAAGGAGGCGCGCTACATCGCCATCACCATGATGAAGGTCAGCACGGCACCGCCTCGCGCGCTCGCCGCCTCTCAGTTACGGTTCAGAGGGGCAGATTTTAGTCTCTCTTGTGTTTCTGATAGAGCTGTCAAAGTTAACGCATTAATAACGCGTTAACTTAACGTCGTCTTAACGTCGACAATTTTTTTTAACGCACGATTAACCCGCAGGATTAAAAAAAAAAAAGAAAAAGCGCATTATATAATTTCTGGCAGTCTACGGCACCGTAGCTTGAGGAAAAGTATGGTGCATTACTAAGTAAGTACCGAAGCGTATTGCGTTCACTTTTTTTAACGAAAAACTACTCTGTTTTTCTGAATTAACGAGATAATTATGTCATAATTCTGAGAAAAGTTTTAATGAAAAAAAATAATTCTGCTCTGTTTTTCTGAATTAACGAGATAATTATCTCTGAATTCCGAGAAAAACATTTTATGAAAAAAAAAAATCTTCTTTTTTTCTGAATTAACGAGATAATTATCTCATAATTCTGAGAAAAGTTTTCATGAAAAAAAATCTGCTCTGTTTTTCTCAATTAACAAGATAATTATCTCAGAATTCCGAGAAAAATTTTAATGAAAAAAAAAAATCTGCTCTGTTTTTCCCAAATTAACGAGATAATTATCTCATAATTCTGAGAAAAATTTTAATGAAAAAAAAAAATAAGTCTGCTCTGTTTTTCTGAATTAACAAAATAATTATCTCAGAATTCCAAGAAAAATTTTAATGAAAAAAAAATAATTCTACTCTGTTTTTTTTTAAGTGAATTACCATCGAAGTGCGTAAAGTCTCAAATACCACTTGCAGCCAAACACACGACCGATGCAGAGAGCGCAGCCCCCCCATTGTTTTACATTGAGCTGCTTAAAAAAACAAGGAATCTTAAGTTAGGCTTTCCAAGTGTAAAGTTGGGGACTACATTGTGTTTGTATTCATGAAGGAATGTTACATTCAGGTCAAAAGCTTTTTTTGTGGAAAGTTGAATAAACATTGGCATAAATCAGCATATTTGCCCTTTCTCATGTTGTTAACAGTATTAAAAACATTTAAAAAATACCTTAAGGTAATTTAGAACAGCAAAAAATGTTAGAATAAATGCTTTAATCGCGATTAAAAAAAAAAAAAGAATGGTTTGACAGCCCTAGTTTCTGATAATTCTGCATCTCTTTCAGGCGTATGAAAACTACTCCTTTGAGGAGCTGCGCTTCGCCTCCCCCACTCCTAAAAGGTAAGAGACGAGCAGCAGAAACATATTTCTACGGTAAGAGTCGGTCCCTCACTTCTCATCTCTGCTCAGGCCCAGCGAGAACATGCTGATCCGAGCAAACACAGACGGAACCTACAGCGCCAACTGGACCCCCGGAGCCGTCGGCCTCTACACCATCCACGTCACCATCGACGGCATCGAGATAGGTACTTGAATACTTATTATTATTATTATTATTATTATTATTACATCCCCAAGCCACGCCCACCCCATCACTCACGAACAAGATATTTACATATATTATATATATTACCTATATTATGGACATAGATATGTTATGTAGCTATGTATATGGATATATTGAGTTGTATTATACCAGGAGTCGGCAACCCAAAATGTTTTAGAGCCATATTGGACCAAAAACACAAAAAAACTAATATGTCTGGAGCCGCAAAAAATGAAAAGTCTTGTTTCAGAATGAAGGCAAATGGCGAAAGGCAAAATGTTGAGGAAAAAAGTCGAAATGTTGAGGAAAAAAGTCGAAATGTTGAGAAAAAAGTTGAAATGTCGGGTGAATAGTCGAAATGTCGAGGGAAAAAAGTCGAATTGTCGAGATTAATGTTGAAGTACAATCTTGAGAAAAAAGTCGAAATGTTGAGGAAAAAATTCGAAATGTCGAGATTAAAAAGGAAAGGGAAAAAGGAAGAAAAAGAGGAAAAAAAGAGAAAAAGAAAAAAGAAGAAAAAAGAAAGAGAGGGAAAAAAAGGAAAAAAAAGGTCTAACATTTTTGTAAAAGCTCTAGGGAGCCACTAGGGTGGCGCTAAAGAGCCGCGGGTTGCCGACCCCCGTATTATACGTACAGTATTTATATATCTATACTCTATTAATATATATTGATTTATAGTTATATGTAGATATGTCGATATATAGATTTATAGTTATTTTTATGTATATAGTTGGAGGTAAATATATAAACCAGTATATATAGCATATCTACTCTTATATAGTTATTCAGGTATATTTTTATATAATTGCTGTCTATTGTTCTCTATTATATTGTAGTATTATAGTAAAGTTATGATAATGTAATACTATACATTATAATTACTTCTAATATTACATACATACATAGTAGCACAACTAAATGCTGGGCGTTTGTTTTCTTTTGTTTGATTTGTTTTGATTTTGACTATATTTATATATACATATAATTGAGTATTATATCACTGTAGTTATAAAGTAGGGGTGTTTGGTTATGTGTGTTTTATAAGTAAGCTTATTGAAACTCTTGTTATTTTTATTTATTTAATGGTTTAGATAACAGGGACAATGCACATTAATAACACATTTAAACCAATGTAAAATATGCCAGAATTAGCCAAAAAGGCTATTTTGCATCTGCTGTCCCTGGACTGGTGTAAAAATAGTCAACCTAAAAAATTATTAGATACAAGGCTATATCAGAATAAAGATTAAAAGGTAAAAACTAAGCTAAAATACATACACACACAGGTTAACATAAGATCAACAACAGACAATTGCTACAAACGAAAACAGAAACAACATGAAGCAGCAACAGTAACATCAGCATTAATAACACAAGACACAGTAACACACTAACAGGCCAAAAACAAACAAGACAAAAGCACTAAACACAGAATAAAAAGCCATGCACAAAAAGCAACATTATAACTAGACAAACTAATAGGCAACATGACAGGTGACATCAGACAAACACCGACAGGCAGGGCAGCAAGCAGGAAAATTACACACTAAAATTCAATGTTGACAGCCTTGACCACAAATTAACCACTTTTTTTAAATAAAATTTAAAAGAAGAATAATTTGATTGGTTTCTAATCTCAGTGGGTAGAAAGTTCAAATCACAAGCAGCCCTGATAGAAAATGCAGACTGGCTAAAAGCACTTTTCCTAAACTGGACCATATATATGTAAGAATGTCAGATTCAGGGGTAGGACTTGATAAGTGTTTACTTCAATCCTACTCCGTTTGGAACATGTTGGTGGATACGTGAGGTCTGACCAAGTGCTGTACATATATATGTGTGTATTTGTATTCTGTTTTTTTTTTTTTTTTAACATGCATGCTCGAAATAAAAATCTTCAAATCAAAAAATCTAATCAACTGAAGAACGTGCACCACAACCATCATCCTTGTTTTCTGTTGAAGATGCTGGTCTGGAGGTGGAGGTTAAAGACCCTCCCAAAGGTATGATCCCACCCGGGACCCAGATGGTCAAACCCAAGGCCGAACCTCAACCTAGCAAGGTGAGTGTCTGTTCCCTAAACACACCTGAACACACGTACCGTAAGAGAAGAAGAGAAGAGATGCACGCATGCCTGCAGCCACGCGTCACATACCACTTTACACCTTCTTTCTGTTTTTGATTTGCTGTTTTCACACCAAGCAACGAGCAGACGACAGGAGGGCTTATGAAAGTATCTTTATTATCCAGATCCAGGGATCTCACTTTTCTGTGTTGAAATGATCAGACGAGTAAATTAAACCCTTGAATGTCGTCCTGGGTGGAGGCTGAATACTGTGTTGGGTTGGACACAGCGCTCGTCTCGCGGTGTTGCATGTAAACGGACCGGCTGCTCGGTGCAGAACCATGTTTCAGTCATGCAGCGGTGATTGATTAGTAGCCCACGTCAGAGGAGCCGTGATTGGGAAAATGATTTCACACGGAGAGATGCCGTTAGGCGCTTCGGAGTCATCATCATTCTGTGAAACTCCTGCTATTTCAATCTGCAACGGGGGGAAACAAGCAACGATTTGTGCATTTAATCACCTTTGTTTAATCTCCTTTGGAACTTGTGTTCCATGTTTTCATGCTTTTCCCTGAACAAAACAAAAAAAAGCACGATTTTAAAACGAAACCTCATCCAACTCGTGCTGCTGAAAACGGAGCGCTCAGAGTTTTGCTCATCTTTTGCCGTCTGTTGCGAACACTTGGAAGCGGGTCTCGGGGCGGGTTTAACGCATGCAACCCGCCGTCAGCGTGCCCTGCTTCCTCTTCTCTCTCTTCTGCTGCACCTCTTTGTCGTTGTTTTAGTTTTATTTTTTTTCTTCCATTCTTTTCTTTGCTCCTGCCGCTCTCACGGTCTCCATCTCCCCCTCTGCTTCTCTCAGGTCCGCAAATTTGTGTCCAAGGACAGCGCAGGCCTGCGTGTGCGTAGTCACCCCTCCCTGCAGAGCGAACAGATAGGCATAGTGCATGCCAATGGCACCATCACTTTCATTGACGAGGTAATTGAGACCAGGCAGATATAAATATACATGAGCTGAAGCAAAACCGTGTCCACTTCTACTCTCTTTCTGTGTTCCTTCACTGCAAAAACTCCAAATCTTACCAGGAATATTTCTTATTTCTAGTTAAAATTCTCATTTTAGTCAAAAAATCTCCTTTCACTTAAAACAAGAGTCATTACCAGAAAAATAACTTGTTATTTGACCATTTTCACCTGTTTCAAGTAAATTTTCACTTGAAATAAGTAGAAAAATCTGCCAGTGGATTTATCTTCTCATTACAAGCAAAAAAATCTTGTTCCACTGGCAGATTTTTCTACTTATTTCAAGTGAAAATTTACTTGAAACAGGTGAAAATTGTCAAATAAGTTATTTTTCTGCTAATGACTCTTGTTTTAAGTGTAATGAGATTTTTTTTTTACTAAAAATGAGACATTTTAACTAGAAATAAGACAAATATTCTTGTTAAGATTTTGAGTTTTTGCAGTGTTCTGTAGATCAATGAGGACAGAATCATAAATATTGTAATATTAGAGGTTTTATCTTTAACAAGTAATTTCTGTGTATTAAGCGTAATCAACCTCTGTAATGATTACTATCTTACAACTTTATTGCTCTGACTTTATGTTGCTTCATACTCACGCAAGGCATTTCGAGGCTCCATGAAAGACTTTCCCTATAAATCATTAATATCTACACTGCAAAAATTCAAAATCTTACCAGGAATATTTGTCTTATTTTTACTTAAAATGTCTCATTTTTAGTCAAAAAATTTGATTTCACTTAAAACAAGACTCATCACTGGAAAAAAACAACAATTTTCACCTGTTTCAAGTAGATTTTTACTTGAAATAAGTAGAAAAATCTGCCAGTGGAACAAGATTTTTTTGCTTGTAATGAGAAGATAAATCTTGTTCCACTGGCAGATTTTTCTACTTATTTCTTATTTCGTTATGTCATTACCAGAAAAATAACTTATTTGACAATTTTCACCTGTTTCAAGTAAATTTTCACTTGAAATAAGTAGAAAAATCTGCCAGTGGGAAAAACTCAAAATCTTACCAGGAATATTTGTCTTATTTCTAGTTAAAATGTCTCATTTTTAGTCAAAAAATCTAATTTCACTTAAAACAAGAGTCATTACCAGAAAAATAACTTATTTGACAATTTTCACCTGTTTCAAGTAAATTTTCACTTGAAATAAGTAGAAAAATCTGCCAGTGGGACAAGATTTAACTTCTCATTACAAGCAAAAAAATTTTGTTCCACATGCAGATTTTTCTACTTATTTTAAGTGAACATCTACGTGAAACAGGTGAAAATTTTTGTTTTTTGCCAGTGATGAGTCTTGTTTTAATTGTAATGACTAAAAATTAGACATTTTAACTAGAAATAAGACAAATATTCTTAAGATTTTGAGTTTTTGCAGTGTAAATGTAAGTTTGCAGAAGACCAAACAGTAAAAGATCCTGAGTATGTTTGCCCACTTTGGTTAAAGCTTTAGAGACCTCCGAACTTTTCCTGTAGCCTCGTCCGATGCCGAGTGTGTGTATGAGGCTGGTCCTCTCTGTTTCCTTGGTAACAGGACAGCATGGCTGTGCTCTGCTCTGTTGCTTGTTTTCCCTTCAGATCCACAATGATGATGGTGTGTGGCTCAGGCTCAATGATGAGACAGTAAAGAAGTATGTTCCCAGCATGAATGGTTACACAGAAGCCTGGTGCCTCTCTTTTAATCAGCACCTGGGCAGGAACCTTCTGGTCCCGGCCGATGTAAGTAACAGAAGGTCCGCAGAGTAGTCTGACCGACCTCGCGATCGCGCAATCACGGGCTCCCGCACTGTTCATTTTGAGGAAGAGTTCACCCTTTGTTGTTGAATTAAAGTGGCTTTTCTCGAGGATTTGTTTGGTTCCCCACTCCCCAAACGGCTTTGAGGAATGGTAGATGGTCAGATGTGTGTGCTGGAGTGTTGTTGCATGACCTTTCCACCTGAGCAACACTGAGTTTTACTAACCCGCTGCAGAGGAGCAGCTGCTGGGAGCGTGCATGCGTCCACCCACGGCTCCAGGCCCAGGCTTTAGCCGCTTCACGTGGACAGGAAGTTATCGAGTGTGTTTGGTGCGTCAAAGTAAAACCCAATGCAGGGAAAAAAGCCGACATGGAGCAATGTGAAGGAGCAGCTGCATCTGTGGGGTACGGAAGAATATCAGGGCCAGGCAGGAGAAAAATATTTGAGAGGGGAAGATTTTTTTTTTATTGTGCACTTCGAGAAAAAAGTCGAAATGTCGAGATTAATGATGAAATACAATTTCGAGAAAAAAGTTGAAATGTCGGGATTAATGATGAAATACAATTTCAAGAATAAAGTCGAAATTGACTTTTTTCTCGTCATTTTGACTTTTTTCTCGAAATTGTACTTAAACATTATTCTCGATATTTCAACTCTTTTCTCACCATTTCGACTCTTTTCTCAATATTTCGACTTATCTCTCGACATTTCGACTTTTCTCTCGTCATTTCGACTTTTTTCTCGACATTTCGACTTTTTTCTCATTATTTCAACTTTTTTCTCGAAATTGTACTTAAACATTATTCTTGACATTTCAACTCTTTTCTCAACATTTCAACTCTTTTCACAAAATTTCGACTCTTTTCTCAACATTTCGACTCTTTTCTCAACATTTCGACTTTTTTCTTGAAATTGTACTTCAACATTATTCTCGACATTTCGACTCTTTTCTCGACATTTCGACTCTTTTCTCGACATTTCGACTCTTTTCTCGACATTTCGACTCTTTTCTCGACATTTCAACTTTTTTCTCGAAATTGTACTTCAACATTAATCTCGACATTTCAACTTTTTTCTCAACATTTCGACTATTTCTCGAAATTGTACTTCAACATTAATCTCGACATTTCAACTTTTTTCTCAACATTTCGACTATTTCTCGAAATTGTACTTCAACATTAATCTCGAGATTTCGACTTTTTTCTCGAAGTGCATAATGAAAAAAAAAATCTCCTTCCTCTAAAATATTATTTTTATTTTTCTCCTGCCTGGCCCTGATACTCCGTAGTGGGGGATTTCTTCATGCTGCGATGATAAAGCTGCCACATTTTGCTCCATGCCACAGAAAGCTGCCACAATACTGAACAAATCAAAACTAAAAATACTTTATTTAAAGGTTGAATGGGCATGTAAAGGTGATGTAGTTGGTGGTTTTCTGTCCTGAAGGGATCACGGGTCCGTGAAACGCTGCGGTGGAGCTTCTTCCTCCGCTGCACGTTCTGTTTCAGCTCTGCATTGGGATGCTTTAGTTGCTGCGAGATGCTTTAGGTGCTGCAAGGCTCGCGCTCGGTCTCTGTCCGAACAGCATGACACACTACTTCATCCAAACGGGGAATTTTTTTGGAAGTTTTGTATTTCCATTTCTTAATTTCTGTACAGTATTTATTTTTATTTGGTTATGAATTCTGGAAAACAGCAAGTGAACCTTTTCATTCAGACGTTTGTCAGGCTTTTGCCTGCATTCGGAGAACCTCTCAGGCCCTTTTTTTTTTTATCAGCGCTCTTCATCACTTTCTAAAACAACTTCTTGACCTGGAAACTCCAGAAAAGGCCAAGTTTATTTTTTTCTTCCAAAAAAATATTGAGCACCTTCCCCCCCTTCCTGCTTCCTCTCCTCTCTCGAGCTGTCTACTGTTTCTTGACTGTCTCACAATTTGTTGCTCAGACTGTCTTTAACGCCAGCCGAGGAGTCAGGGATATCGGCTTTTTGTCGTGGAGCCCCTTAACTATATTTCCGCCACAGGTGAGTCGTATGGAGGAGGGATAAATAGTTGTGACCGGCCCTTTAGCTGATCGTCTGTGACTGTCCCTGTCCTCCCCCTTGAACCCCCTGTGACTTTGTCATCTTCCAGAAATATTAGCTGCAGACACTTAGAAGTCCGACTGTAGTTGCATGGTTGTTTGTACAGTGATAATACACTGCAGAAACTCAAAATCTTACCAGGAATATTTGTCTTATTTCTAGTTAAAATGTCTCATTTTTAGTCAAAAAAATCTCATTACACTTAAAACAAGACTCATCACCTGTTTCAAGTAGATTTTCACTTAAAATAAGTAGAAAAATCTGCCAGTGGAACAAGATTTTTTTTCTTGTAATGAGAAGATAAATCTTGTTCCACTGGCAGATTTTTCTACTTATTTCAAGTGAAAATTTACTTGAAACAGGTGAAAATTCTCAAATAAAGAGTCATTACCAGAAAAATAACTTATTGTCGACAATTTTCACCTGTTTCAAGTAAATTTTCACTTGAAATAAATAGAAAAATCTGCCAGTGGGACAAGATTTATCTTCTCATTACAAGCAAAAAAAATCTTGTTCCACTGGCAGATTTTTCTTCTATTTTTCTATAGTCTGTATTTTCTGGACTATAAGCCGCACCTGCATACAAGCCGCATCCACTCTATTTAAAAAAAAGATATGCAAACCGCAGATATTTATGTTGTTAGATTAGATATTTACTACATGTACAGAAGGATTTTTAACTGTTAATGATGTACATGTTTGTACCTAAATAGATCTTTCCTATAGGTGTCTTTTAACACGGCAGCAACTTTGCTGATTAAAACGGGACAGAACCAAGAGAAAATAACCAGTATTTATTTATCTATTTATCTGTTTGAAATCTGCTTCTACTTCTATCTGCTAAAGAAGAAGTGGCGTATTCTTCTTTGCATTTATTTTGTCTTAGTTTTGATTCTAATTCCGGTTAGAGCACCCCGAGTGGTGGAAGAAAAATCCACAGAATAGCTGCATCTTTGTATAAGCTGCATGGTTGAAAACCTATGAAAAAAGTAGCGGCTTATAGTCCAGAAAATATGGTATTTTAAGTGAAAATCTACTTGAAACAGGAGAAAATTGTTGTTTTTTCCAGTGATGACTCTTGTTTTAAGTGTAATGAGATTTATTTATTTTTTGACTAAAAATGAGACATTTTAACTAGAAATAAGACAAATATTCTTGTTCAGATTTTGGGTTTTTGCAGTGTAGCTGATGTAAGCTGCCCTGCAGACGGCAGGAATCCTCACGTCTGGGTTCTCCACTAACCACTCTGCAGGCTTGTTGCATGGAGTTGGTCCGCCTGCTGCATGAGGTCTTGATTCAGACGCGTCAGTGTTTCACGGTGTAGTTCTGTATCCGTGTGTGTCCTAGCATGCCTCCCTCTAGACTGTGGAAAACTTCAACACGGAGTGTTTGGTTTTAACTGAATCACCTCTTTGTCAGATACAATATTGATGTCACATGTCAACTGAGAGTGCTTTAACCTTAGACACAGAAAGGCCCTTTCAAAGCCACAGAAATGTTCTTTTGCGATATATTTTGCTGTTTTTTTTTTTGTTGTTCTTTCTGCCACGCTAAGCTACGTACGGAGGAGTATCAGGGCCATGCAGGAGAAAAAATATTTGAGAGGGGAAGATTTTTTTTATTGTGCACTTCGAGAAAAAAGTGGAAATGTTGGAAAGAAAGTGGGAATGTCGAGATTAATATTGAAATACAATTTTGAGAAAAAAGTCGAAATGTCGAGAATAATGTTGAAATACAATTTCAAGAATAAAGTTGAAATTTTGTGAATAAATTCGAAATTTCGTGAATTGTACTTCAACATTATTCTCGACATTTCAACTTTTTTCTCAACATTTCGACTTTTTTCTCAACATGTCGACTTTTTTCTCGAAATTGTACTTCAACATTAATCTCAACATTTCGACTTTTTCTCGACATTTCGACTTTTTTCTCAACATTTCGACTTTTTTCTCGAAACTAGGACTTTTTTCTCGAAATTGTACTTCAACATTAATCTCGAAGTGCATAATGAAAAAAAAAATCTTCCTCCTCTAAAATATTTTTTATTTTTCTCCTGCATGGCCCTAATACTCTTCCGTAGCTACGTGACATCGCGGCGGTGGCTTGATATTTATGATAGATAAATGCACTTTTTCAAAAAGGACAACTTATGTTTTAAAAATCTTAGACTGCACTGTGCATTTGCTTTATAATAAAAGCAATCTTATCTGTCTTTAAGAAATGAGACGCAGCCTTTAATGCGGGGGAAGTTGCAGAGCTGCTTTGTTTTTACGCCAGTTACCAGCTACACGGCTAATGTCGGCGGGTTTGGGGATGTTTAAGGGGCCGTGTTGAGCCGCATTTTATAATAACGGTGCATTTTGTAATAAACGTCCAAAATGTAATAACTTTGTCATTTAATTTTGTAATAAAGCCGCATTTTGTAATAAACTGCCGCATTTTGTAATAAACTACCCCAACGCATTTTGTAATAAATTTTGCCGCATTATGTAATAAGTTATTACATTTTGAGAAGATTACAAAATGCACTTGCAACTTTTTTATTCTCTAGAAAATGTAATAACATGGTGCAATATGTAATATCAATTTTAAAGCATAGTTTATTTCTTTGTTATTGGCCTATATAATTCCAAACTTCAAATAGGCAACTAAAGTTATATTTGGAGTATTATACATAGATTTATTGGGCTACATAGCTCTAAGGCAGGGGTCGGCAACCCGCGGCTCTAGAACCGCATGTGACTTTTTTTTTTTTCTTCTTTTTTTTTCTTCCTTTTTTCCTTTTTTCTCTTTCTTCATTTTTCCTTTCCTTTTTAATCTCGACATTTCGAGTTCTTTCTCGACATTTTGACTTTTTTCTCGACATTTTGACTTTTTTCTCGACATTTTGACTTTTTTCTCGTCATTTCAACTTTTTTCTCGACATTTCGACTTTTTTCTCGAAATTTTGACTTTTTTCTCAAAAAATTTCGACTTTTTTCTCGACCTTTGGCCATTTGCCTTCATTCTAAGGCTGATACAAAACTTTTCATTTTTTGCGGCTCCAGACATATTTGTTTTTTGTGTTTTTGGTCCAATATGGCTCTTTCAACATTTTGGGTTGCCGACCCCTGTTCTAGGGGAAATTGCATAAAAAACAACAAAAGTCACTCTTGTATAAATTCATTGTTAAACAAACAACAATAATAGGTGTTATTACATAATGCACCATGTTATTACATTTCCTAGAAAATAAAAAAGTTGCAAGTGAATTTTATAATAATCTTCTCAAAATGCAATAACTTATTACAAAATGTGGCAAAATGTATTACAAAATGGGGCAGTTTATTACAAAATGCTGCTTTATTACAAAATGAAATGAAAAAGTTATTACATTTTGGACGTTTATTACAAAATGCACCGTTATTACAAAATGCGTCTCAACAGGCCTAGATGTGCAAGCCCAGTGCTGGTTATTCATCTATTCACTCAATAAGCCGGTGTGTTGCCGCGCCCTGACTCTAATCCATCCTCTTAACTCTTGCAGGAGGCCAGGGGCCAGTTGGAGGAGAGCGTAAAGGAGGTGAGCAGCTGCCCTTCCCACGAGGCGCCCGTTGGGGTGCAGAGCAGGGCAGGGCAGGGTGGCGGCCCAGGGCTTTATAAGGTAGTGAAGACTGGCCCCTCTGGCCACAACATCAGAAGCTGCCCAAACCTTAGGGGCATCCCCATTGGAATGTTAGTACTTGGCAACAAGGTCAAGGCCGTAGGCGAGGTACGCACTCACCCCGACTACAGTGTGTTCTTTTGTGGCTGGAGCTAAGTAACTCTTTATATCTCGTAATGTTCTGTAAGTACGATGGAGTGTTAGGGCCTAAGTAAGACAAAAAAAAATGGAAATTACAAGAATAAAGTTATAATAATATGAGAATAAAGTCGTAAAATTACGAGAATGAAGTCATAATGTTGCGAGAATAAAGTTGTAATATTATGAGAATAAAGTCGTAATATTACGAGAATAAAGTCTTTTACATTTTTAGATATTTTTATATTTTATATATTTTGTATATACGATACATGCTTTATTTATCTGCATTTATTCTGTACTTTCAACATCATGCTGCTTAGTTGTTTTTGCAATTGCCCCTCATTACAATTAATGAGGGGTAACATTACAATTCTCGTAATGTTACAACTTTATTCTCATAAATTACGACTTTATTCTCGTAATGTTATGACTTTATTCTTGTAATATTACGACTTTATTCTCGTAATATTACGACTTTATTCTCGTAATATTACAACTTTATTCCTATAATATTATGACTTTATTCTCGTAATATTACCACTTTATTCTCATAAATTACGACTTTATTCTCGTAATATTACGACTTTATTCCTATAATATTACGACTTTATTCTCATAATATTACAACTTTATTCTCATAATATTACAACTTTATTCTCGTAATATTATGACTTTATTCTCGTAATATTATGACTTTATTCCTATAATATTATGACTTTATTCTCGTAATATTACGACTTTATTCTCGTAATATTACAACTTTATTCTCGTAATATTACAACTTTATTCTCATAATATTACAACTTTATTCTCATAATATTACAACTTTATTCTCATAATATTACAACTTTATTCTCGTAATATTACGACTTTATTCCTATAATATTACAACTTTATTCTCGTAATATTACGACTTCATTCTCATAATATTACGACTTTATTCTCGTAATATTACGACTTTATTCTCATACTATTATGACTTTATTCTCGTTATATTACGACTTTATTCTTGTAATATTACGACTTTATTCTTGTAATATTACAACTTTATTCTCGTAATATTACAACTTTATTCTTGTAATATTACGACTTTATTCTTGTAATAATATGACTTTATTCTTGTAATATTACGACTTTATTCTTGTAATATTATGACTTTATTCCTATAATATTACAACTTTATCCTCGTAATATTACGACTTCATTCTCATAATATTACAACTTTATTCTCGTAATATTACAACTTTATTCTCGTAATATTATGACTTTATTCTCATAATATTACGACTTTATTCTCGTAATATTACGACTTTATTCTCGTAATATTACGACTTTATTCTCGTAATATTACGACTTTATTCTCGTAATATTACGACTTTATTCTCGTAATTTTACGACTTTATTCTCGTAATTTTACGACTTTATTCTCGTAATTTTACGACTTTATTCTCGTAATTTTACGACTTTATTCTCGTAATTTTACGACTTTATTCTCGTAATATTACGACTTTATTCTCGCAATTTTTTTTTTGTCCTAGTTTGGCCCTAATACTCCTTCGTATGTAAGTGACTTCTTTTTTTATTTATTTTTTTCAAGTCATTTTGGCCTTCAAATATAATCAAATTTCCTACCGTGGGTGTGTGTTCTCCGCCTTCTCACCTTTGGAGGTCTCAACTTCTGCGTGACTGACTAATTTCAGTTTTGCCTACAAATCCATTGCAATTCATCCTTTATTTAGCTGCACTGCGACTTCTGCGTTGAAGTTCCCTCGCCTTGACTCTACCTCTGCTTCACTTGCAACAACAACTCTCGTCTGAATTCCTTAAAACATCTCCGTTTTCTTTGGCCTGTGGATGTGGAGCCTCTTCTCTCTGGTTCTGACCTGTGATTGGCTGCTGTGGGGTGTCATGCTGTTCCGACGGTTTCCTGAGCCTGCGGTTGAATGCTAGGGGACAGAGCGCTGCAGATTGTTACTACTTTGCTCTGTCTCCTGTTTTCCTACCAAGATTACATGTCAGGGAGGCAAGAAAACTGAACTTCCTGCATTAATTTTTCTGTGAAAAATCCTTCTCTGTTTAGGTTTTAGCAACAGCACTGCAAAATCTCAAAATCTTACCGGGAATATTTGTCTTATTTCTAGTTAAAATGTCTCATTTTTAGTCAAAAAATCTCATTACACTTAAAACAAGAGTCATTACCAGAAAGATAACCTGTTATTTGACAATTTTCACCTGTTTCAAGTAAATTTTCACTTGAAATAAGTAGAAAAATTTGCATTCCCCCTGAAATAAAAATGGTCAAAATCATCCCCCCTTTCCATCCATTATGTAATTTCATCAATGAATGTGGTTTTACTGCTATTTCAACATTTAGAGTCATTACCGGAAAAATAACACCAGAAAAATAACTTATTTGACAATTTTTACCCGTTTCAAGTAAATTTTCACTTGAAATAAGTAGAAAAATCTGCCAGTGGGACAAGATTTATCTTCTCATTACAAGCAAAGAAAATCTTGTTTCACTGGCAGATTTTTCTACTTATTTCAAGTGAAAATTTACTTGAAACGGGTGAAAATTGTTGTTTTTTCCAGTGATGAGTCTTGTTTTAAGTGTAATGATATTTTTTTTTACTAAAAATGAGACATTTTATCTAGAAATAAGACGAATATTCTTGTTAAGATTTCGAGTTTTTGCAGTGAGTTTAGTCCAGTCACCTCTGGTGACCAATTCCACAGATCCTGCTGCTGTGAGTTTAGTTTGTAGAGAGGTTTGAATGCTTGCACGCTTCTGCCGTAGACCAGGTTGTGTTTGGTTTGCTGAGCGGAGACGTATTAACTTGGCTGTAAATGTTTTTTTTGGTGAACTGTGTGTGTGATTGTGGATAAAGAACCTTGTTCATGTAATAGGTGGTCAACTCTGAGGGCTCCTGGGTTCAGCTGGATAAGAACAGTGTAGTGGAGTTCTGTGAGAGCGATGAAGGCGAGGCCTGGTCTTTGGCCAGAGACCGAGGTGGAAACCAGTACCTTCGCCACGACGACGGTAAGCCACAACCCGCCCTGACAGCCAGTACTCGAGATGAGGGGGGATGGAATAAAAACGGTCAAAATCATCCCCCCTGTAAAACTGCCATCCCCCCGTTCCATCCCTTATGTCCTTTCATCAATGAATGTGGTTTTACTGCTATTTCAACATTTAGAGTCATCACCAGAAAAATAACACCAGAAAAATAACTTATTTGACAATTTTCACCTGTTTCAAGTAAATTTTCACTTGAAATAAGTAGAAAAATCTGCCAGTGAGACAAGATTTATCTTCTTATTACAAGCAAAAAAATCTTGTTCCACTAGCAGATTTTTCTACTTATTTTAAGTGAAAATCTACTTGAAACCGGTGAAAATTGTTGTTTTTTCCAGGGATGAGTCTTGTTTTACAGGACTGATTCAGAAAATTAGAATATTGTGATAAAGTTCTTTATTTTCTGTAATGCAATTTAAAAAAAAAAAAAAAAAAAAAAAAAAAAAAAAAAAAAAATGTCATACATTCTGGATTCATTACAAATCAACTGAAATATTGCAAGCCTTTTATTATTTTAATATTGCTGATTATGGCTTACAGTTTAAGATTAAGATTCCCAGAATATTCTAATTTTTTGAGATAGGATATTTGAGTTTTCTTAAGCTGTAAGCCATGATCAGCAATATTAAAATAATAAAAGGTTTGCAATATTTCAGTTGATTTGTAATGAATCCAGAATGTATGACATTTTTGCATTACAGAAAATAAAGGACTTTATCACAATATTCTAATTTTCTGAGACAAGCCTGTAGGTGTAATAAGATTTTTTTTACTAAAATGAGACATTTTAACTAGAAAAAGACAAATATTCTTGTTAAGATTGTGAGTTTTTGCAGTGATCCATTTTACTTATCCTGTGAAGGACAGAGTCATATTGATAAGTTCAGAAAAGTGTTTTTTATTGTTGTGTTTTGATGTATTTGATGTAAGCCCAGTGGATATTTAAAGCTTACAGAAGGCTGCATTTAACTGCTGCTATGTCATTCCTGCAGTATTTCCGCAGGTGTTTTGGTCACTGCTATTATTTGTAATATATTATATTATTTGTAATCAGCACAAATTATCTGTCCCCATATGATAAAATCCACCATCCCCCCTGGTTCTTTTTTACAACTCGAGTTTTGCTGGCGCCAGATGACCCACATTTCCCAAGACTTATTTTTCCTTTTTTTTTCTTGAGTTGGCTGCATGAAAAATGGCTGGATGGATTGATTGTGATAATGATTGAACTGGCTCTTGCAGAACAAGCGTTGCTTGAACACGGGAATCAGACCCCCCCGCCGAGCCCCTTCTCTGTGCAAGCGTTCAACAGAGCGGCGACGTCTAACGGAGCGCAGGGCTTCGACTACGGCATCTCCAACAACAAAGGTGAGGCCATACCGGCGAATATTTTATGCAGGAAAAAAACCCTCAAAACTAAACCGTTTGCTGTATTTCACTCTTTACTGATGTACATTTACACATCTATGATTTTGGTTCATTTACATGTGTGTTTACGATCAATCCAGAGTGATCCGATCTCAAGTGGACGTCTCCGAGCTCATCAGACAACAAGTGTCTGTGTCTTTTATCTGCATTAAACCGTACCTGGTCGCCTGGAAGGACAATTCCTGTGTGATTTATGTACATTTATGTATTTATTGATATCTAGCAGATACTGTAGGTTAATTGGAAAATCTAAATTCACTCCAGTAAGTTATAAACGAATCAGAATTACCAATTGTTTAAACACTTAAAAAAACCAAAGACCAATAAACAAAATAAAAACCATCTAAACTCCCCTGTTACGGCCTTCTTTAAAAGTAAAGAAATTAGCCTCAATGAGACCACAACATATTAAGGACGCCACACGAAGATTTCAAGGGTTGAAATCAAATTTTATTGATTGTTGTTTTTAAATTGCTGGGAAAGGAAAAAGGTTAACCCAAAAGTAATGAACCGAAAGGAGATGGAGATCCCGGCCAAAAAGTGTGATTTGTTTCTTATCCTTTATCGTATCTTTTATCTCTTATCTTTTTTATCCTGTAGTTTTTAAGTGCCGTATTTTCTGGACTATAAGCCGATACTTTTTTCATAGGTTTTCAACCATGCAGCTTATACAAAGGTGCAGCTATTCTGTGGATTTTTCTTCCACCGCTGGGGAGCGCTGTCACCGGAATTAGAATCAAAACTAAGACAAAATAAATGCAAAGAAGAATACGCTACTTCTTCTTTAGCAGATAGAAGTAGGTGGAAGCAGATTTCACACAGATAAATAGATAAATAAATACCGGTTATTTTCTCTTGGTTCTGTCCCGTTTTAATCAGCAAAGTTGCTGCCGTGTTAAAAGACACTGTTAGGAAAGATCTATTTAGGTACAAACATGTACATAGTTTACAGTTCAAAATCCTTCTGTACATGTAGTAAATATCTAATCTAACATCATAAATATCTGCGGCTAAATATCTTTTTTTTAAATAGAGCGGATGCGGCTTGTATGCAGGTGCGGCTTATAGTCCAGAAAATACGGTAGTTTATTTTCTTGCTCTCGATGTTTTATCTTTGTGTCTGTGAAGCGTCTTTTAAAAGCGCTATATAAATAAAATGTATTATTATTATTATTATGAACCGTACATACTTGACAAAACATCCAAACACATAAAAAGTAAGTAAAGCTTCAGAAAGATCGAAGCAGAAATGAGAAGTGTTGAGACCAAAAAAAAACCAACTGGTCTCGTTGTGTCCTGGGTGTGTTTACACCTTTACTTACTAAACTCTGTCCACTTGTGATCGGATCAGTCAGGATGGATTTTAAAACCAGGTAACAGGAACTACAGTCCTCATCCTTCAGGCAGAGACTAAATGATGCTTTTCTGGTGCTGATGAACAGTTTAGGTCACATGAATTAATTTAACTGCAGACTACATTCCCTTCCCAGTCCTGCAGGATGACAGAACCTTCTTCTTCTACATATTCTGTTTTCCAACAGTGTCCTTTCTTATTTACTGGTGTTAAGACACTTTTCCACTACATGTAGCAGCCTCCTCCCTGAAACGACCTGGTCCACTCTGAGCCAGTCAGTCTCTCTAAAGTCACAGGCTTCATCTGTCTCTGATACGTCATCTCTTTTTGTTTGTGCATGCTTTTAATGTTGCCTACTATTGCTATTTCATGCCTAACATTCTCTGCAACGGCGTGCGTCCATGGGTCAGCCGGGTGTGAGCTCTGCAGCTGGCTTTGGTCATCCTCTCCCCCTTTTTCTCTACAAGTAGCTTTAATTTAGTCACCTAGAAAACATCTGATCATTCTCACAATCATTTTTTTAAACTTTTGTTGAGTGTTGAAAACGACGTGTGGCTGAGCTTCAGTTTCGCCGCCGCGTCAGCGAACGTCACGCTCGGTTTTCATCCTCCTCTGCAGATGCTGCAGAACACGTTATTTCCCTGTCACACGGAAATAATGCTGTTGCATCTCCTTCCCGTCCCAGTTTACAACCTAAATACAAGTTAGTTTACATACTTGAGTCTTTGATGCATCTTTTAAATCTGCTAAATGTCCAGCACATGTGATCAATCTGAAGCGTTGAGGTTGGCTTTAACAGGACAAGTTTCCCGTAAGATTTGACATCATCAAGTATCGTTCTGTACGACTGATTTCATCATTAAATAGTAAATAATGAGAAAACCTACGTAGGTACCCTGGTTTTTGTCTACATATGTGGCCCTGCGATGGACTGGAGACCTTTCTAGGGTTTCCCCTCCGCCTGTAACGAGCTGGGATCGGCTCCAGTAGAACCATTTGATGTGAGATGGATGGATGGATGGATGGATGAGGAGCAATAAAATAGTTTTGGGGTGTTGTGTCCTGGTGGCATTCAGTTCAGTATAGAAATACTTTAATAACCCCCAAAGTGAAATGAGTTTATACCCTGCTTTAAATGTAGATGTACCAAAAACAGCATTGCAGCTTTGAGGTTTTATACTTCAGAAGCACGTGTGCCAGCGTATGCGTTATGAATACTTTGGAAAGCTACTCCAAGCAAGTTGAACGGGAGTAATCGGCGCGAGAGCCGCTGCTAAACTGTGAGACCAGGGAATATCACGCATGATCCCTGTTCAATAAATTCAGTTTTTAGAGATTTTTACTGTAAATTATACTCATCACAAATTGAACCACCTGACCAATCCATCAATCAGTTTCTTGGAAAAATCAACCTGCCAAAGTTACATCAAGAGCAGGTTACGTATTAAGATTCACCGCTCTCAATGGAAGAACTCCATGACGCTCTTCAGCATATGCCCAATAATAAAGCTCCGGGCCCAGATGGATTCTGGAGCATATTAGTGCCAACATTTTATAAAATGATCTTAAATGTTAAGGAGAATAAAAGTTTAACCTTAAATATGAATTCTGCTAATATTAGCCTCCTATGGAAACCGGATAAGGATTCTTTGCTCCTATCGAGCTACCGCCCAATATCACTGATAAATGTAGATCTCAAAATATGTAGCAAAGATCTTTCCAAACGTCTGAAAAGAATTACCCCTTCTATTATACACCCAGATCAAACAGGTTTTATTAAGGGTAGACACTCTTCTACTAATACTCGTGGACTACTTAATATTATAGATCATTCAAATATCAATAAACAGGAAACTACAATTATATCGCTAGACGCAGAAAAAGCATTCGATCGGGTAAAGTGGAAATTTCTATTGGCAACTTTACACAAATTTGGATTTGGCAAATCTTTTAACGACTGGATAAAGATTAAAGAATAAAGACCATTAATATATATGCAGACAAGGGAAAAATATATATATTAATAAATAAACTGTGAGACCAGGTTACCGAGCAGTGTGTTTGGTTATTAGCCCGTCTTCTGGGCTTCAATAATAATCCAGCCTCAGCTGAGCCTCCTTTGTGCTCCCCAATTAAAAAAAAATAAAAGAAAGTTTTTTGACTCAAACAACATCAACATCAACATTTTCCCTTTTGAAAAGTTTAAGTATTTTACGGTGACTGTTGACTCCCGTTATTTAACTTTATGCCATTTCATACCAAAACTAGATCTGGGCGATATGACCTCAAATCTATATCACGATAAATTGGGCAGTTTTCCCTCGATAACCTTTAGCCGGCAACAAAAAATGTCTATGATCTGATTGGCTGATTGGTCGGTAACTCCAGACAGCTGTGCAGAGTTATAAGATGGTCTGTTGGAGTTACTGAGCGCTGAAGTTAATTTCTCAGCGTGAGAGTGAGTGAACTTGTTGAAATGCCCGAGTCTCACACTAGACAGCCCTGTAATGTCAGCCGCTTCTTCATTTGAACCGTCAGCCATTTTCTTGGGTTTCCCTCCTCGTTCAGACTGGATGGGTGGAGTCACGTGATTAAAGACATGCCCCTTCCATCAATTCAATTCAATTCATATTTATTTCGAGCAATACAGCACAACATAAGTGACCTGCGTGCAACAGAAAATTAAACGAATACCTGCAGGTTCAAAATACAAATTAATTTGTTAACACTCGAAAGGGAGTGGGAAGAAGAAAACTTATTTAATCCCACCCCTGTTTCTCATTAACAACTTGACAGATTTTTTTTTAAGGCTTCCTCCTGTCTTAAACCAAAACAATGAACAAAAGACCTATATCAAATTATAATAAAAATTATTCTACAGTTAATCTCACCTAAATTTACACGCATTGTGTCCATGAAATGCAGATGAATTCACAACCACAAGGCGTGCAAATCCAGGATCCCTTGTAGGTGGATGAAACCATCCTATCATTACACAGACAAAACAGACAAAAATATGTTTTTTTCATCAAAACACTGAATTTACCGACACAGGAACATTGATATCGGTCACCGCAGTGAATGTCGGTAACGGTAAATGTTCGGTTTATTGCCCAGTCTTAACCAAAGCAGAGTGAGATTATGTCACCAAAGGTTATAAATAAAGACTCGTAGACTCTGACGTTGTTTCTCCCAGTGTCTGGTTTAAACACGCAGGATCAATTGGTTATTTTTAACTCTTCAGCGGGGAACGTCTCCTCTCCTCCATCCATCATGTATCGATCTGAAGCAGAGAAGCAGAGTTTGAGATGATGTGAGAGGATTGTTGTGGATCAGCTGCCGTGTTGCGACTGGAATCGAAGGGGGGGTGAAACCTCACACCCAAGTATCTGGGTGAAACTCGTATCACGGCCCTTTTTGCTAAGGAAATGTGTTTTATCTGCAAAAACAACCTCCTGAAGACGGGATTAACTCTTTCAGTCCTTCATGGAGGCGTGCATCTTCACCTTTTTAATGAAAGAGAAGCTTCTACTTCAGCAAGGACCATTTCAGGTCTTAGGACAGAATCCCGACATCTGACTGAGGCCCCATTTACACGGAGCAAAAATTGTGGTGTTTTCATGCGTTTTGGCCGTTCGTTTACACGAAAACGAAACTCAAAGTCACCAAAAATGATCATTCCTGAAAACTCCGGCCAAAGTGGAGATTTGCAAAAACCCTGTCTTCACGTTTGCTTGTAAACAGAAAGAAACTGACATTTAGACTTCAGAACGTCACATTATGCGACAGAAACGTCACCAGCGTACAATTTTTTTGGCCACCGCCAATATTTTCTTGTATTTTACCTGTTTTATATTCTAAAGTCACACTTAAAAGTAACTCCACTTCTTCATCTTGGAAGTAACTGGAAGTTACTCGTGTCATTTGTTGATGTTTTTTTCAAGGATTCCGATTGGCTAGCATGACTTTATCTTCTCGTTACGCTGCCCCCTGTAGGTTTGGTTTGGGCTCACATTAATGCCATAAGTATTTTGTATCTGTAAATAAACTTTGTACTTGTAGAAATATTTTATGCGTGTGAAAAAAATATTTGTACTTGTAGAAATAGCTTTTGAAAAAAAGTTTGTAGCTTTTGAAAAAAAGTTTGTAGCTTTGTAAAAAGTTTATAGCTTTTGTAAAAAAGTTTGTAGCTTTGTATCTACAAGTACAAATATTTTTTGCAAGTGCAAATATTTTTTGCACACGCAAAAAATATTACTACAAGTACAGATATTTTTTTCACGCGCACAAAATATTTCTACAAGTACAAATATTTTTTGCAAGTGCAAATATTTTTCTCACATGCACAAAATATTTCTACAAGTACAAATAATTTTCGCAAGTACAAATATTTTTTTCACACGCAAAAAATATTTCTACAAGTACAAATATTTTTTGCAAGTGCAAATATTTTTTTCACATGCACAAAATATTTCTACAAGTACAAACATTTTTTGCAAGTACAAATATTTTTTGCACATGCACAAAATATTTCTACAAGTACAACGTTTATTTACAGATACAAAATACTTATGGCATTAATTTGAGCCCATAGTTTGGCTGCTCATAGCACCTTAACTGCGTATTTGTGCAGGTTCGTGTAAATTATTTTTCAAAACGTAGAGAGGGAAATATCCGTTTTTGTAAATCCCCGGCTACGTGTAAACGTGGCCTGAGACCCCAGTGGACCAGATAACCTGCTCCCCCCCTGCAGACGCCTAAACATCCGGTTGAAAAAGAACCAAATCACCTTCATCTCCCGTTGGGATCTCCAGACCGTAGTATAAGCTGTAGTCTCTCCCCTTCCTCTGTCTCCATGTTTGCAGGTGACCGGCTGAGTGCCATACTGAATTCCATTCAGTCTGGGCCCTTCCTCTCAGCAGCTCCCTCCTCCTCCTCCTCCATATTTGAGCAAGCCGCCCAACCTCCTCCTCCCTCCTCCTCCTCCTCCCTTGTCCACAGCCCATTTGTGTTTGGACAATCCCCCTCCCAAGTGTCTCAACCGCAGCCACAGCTTCTGAGTAAGTCTGTCCTGCTTCCTGACAGTACTTGCTTTTACACAGGTGTTGATCCTCTCCGCCCCCCAAACTTTTGTTTTTCCAGATTCCAATTATCATTTTATTTTTAAGTATTTCTAGGGGGGGGAGGACAGGAATGAGAAGTGACACATAACACTAGAGTTATGTCTTACAGTGCAGAAATATCCCTAAAGAGATAGCATGTCTAATATTCAAAGTTAAAATCTTGTTTTTACGGGGAAAAGGCTGCTGATGGTGCCGTAAACACGCGCCGTCATCGCCAGAACCATTTCTAAAAACACAATTTTAAACTGTAATGCTTTAGTCGATACAGTCATGTGAAAAAGAAAGTACACCCCCAACCCCTGGCCGATTCTAAAGCTGGATTCACACTGAAAGCGTCAAATCGCCTACAGTATGGTCGCTCGGGACGCTTGCATCGCGCCACTTGCTAGTGGGCGGAGCTTCAGTTTCCCATTTCACCGTGGATCACACTTTGGGAAGCCTTCTTTATATTTCGGCGTTATTTCTGCGTAGATAAGAGTGAGTTTGATGCTCCTTAACCAGGATGGTCCTGGATCAACATCAACCATCATCGTTGGTCCCGGTGAAGCTGCAGTCTGTCTGCGGTGAACACTGACACATCGGGTCGGAGCGTTTTCTGATTAATAAGCCCAGTTTTTACCGTATTTTCCGCACTATAAGGCGCACCTTCAATGAATGATGTATTTTAAAACTTTTTCCACATATAAGGCGCAGTGCATTATAAGGCGCACTAAATATATGGTAAAATACCGTACTATAGTGGCTGGGGTTGAGTTACGTATCTACCTGATGGAGCTGCGCTACAGGAAATGCTACAAAATCCTACAGCAAATGCAAAAAAAAAAAATCAAGAAGAAGAAAAGTACTGTATGTCAAACTTTATTAACAAAATAAAAACCAGCTTTGCTCCGTCTCGTCAAAGTCGCCATTATGCAAGTCAGCGTCGCTGCTGTTGTCTTGAACGTCTGTGACGATTCCTGACGTTTTTAGCGCCATTACTTCGGCGACACCAACTACATTACCCACAATCCCCCTGACTACAGTAACAGAAATTACCGTAATGATCATATATAAGGCGCGCTGCATTATAAGGCGCACTGCCGGTTTTTGAGAAAATTAAAGGCTTTTAGGTGCGCCTTATAGTGCGGAAAATACAGTATTTTGCATTGGATCGATGTAGCAAATAAAATCGTTCGGACCATCCAGCTCCTCAAGCATCAGTTAGTTTCACATGAGCAGTTCAGGTAAAAACGGCAGTCAAATTAGCAAAAATGTCAGTTTGCTGGATGAAATATCATGTGTGCATGTGAATGAGTGTACGTTTGTGTACATGAAAGTACAATCTGCATTGAGGCTTTGGGAATCCCGGTCTGTGATTGGACGCTGTCTCGGCGTCGCCGCTGCTCATTTGCATAAAGTTCAGATTTTTCAACTTCAAATTGACGCCTCCAATGCCTCCGTGGTCTCCGACGCCTCTCGCAGCGCTTTCATAGAAAATGAATGGCAACCGGACACCTGTGGCGCTTTCAGTGTGAATCCAGGGTACGGCTTTACGTGACATCACCAGTTTTACCTGGTAGATACCTGAACTTGTGTCATCAGCTCTTGCAGCTCTCAACCTCAGATGAACATCAGATAAATCATCATTAATGTGCCGCATCTCGTGGCGTGTAAGAACATGCATCTTCAACACCAAACCTGTGTGGACTCGTCCCTGATTTACAAGTCCGAATAATGCCGTTCACACTCCGAGTCCTGTTCCTGAGGACTGTTCATGTACGCACCTCACCTTCAGACGCCGCGGTGGAGTAACGCTTTGGAGTTATGTGGTCGACCGTAAACGTCTCTGTAAACCAAAATATTCCAACGTTAACTCGAGAGTAGGAATGGGAGATATTTTACCGTTCACGATAAACCGTCAAAAACATTCCCCACGGTAAGAAAAAAGCGTTAAATCCACGCCCAACCTACGGGAAGGAAGGAAGGAAGGAAGGAAGGAAGGAAGGAAGGAAGGAAGGAAGGAAGGAAGGAAGGAAGGAAGGAAGGAAGGAAGGAAGGAAGGAAGGAAGGAAGGAAGGAAGGAAGGAAGGAAGGAAGGAAGGAAGGAAGGAAGGAAGGAAGGAAGGAAGAAAGGAAGGAAGGGGAAAAGGAAGGAAGGAAGGAAGGGGAAAAGGAAGGAAGGAAGGAAGGGGAAAAGGAAGGAAGGAAGGAAGGGGAAAAGGAAGGAAGGAAAGAAGGAAGGGGAAAAGGAAGGAAGGAAAGGGAAAAGGAAGGAAGGGAAGGAAAGAAGGAAGGAAGGGGAAAAGGAAGGAAGGAAAGAAGGAAGGAAGGAAAGAAGGAAGGAAGGAAAGAAGGAAGGAAGGAAAGAAGGAAGGAAGGGGAAAAGGAAGGAAGGAAAGAAGGAAGGAAGGAAGGAAGGAAGGAAGGGGAAAAGGAAGGAAGGAAAGAAGGAAGGAAGGAAGGAAAGAAGGAAGGAAGGAAAGAAGGAAGGAAGGGGAAAAGGAAGGAAGGAAAGAAGGAAGGAAGGAAGGAAAGAAGGAAGGAAGGGGAAAAGGAAGGAAGGAAAGAAGGAAGGAAGGGGAAAAGGAAGGAAGGAAAGAAGGAAGGAAGGAAGGAAAGAAGGAAGGAAGGGGAAAAGGAAGGAAGGAAAGAAGGAAGGAAGGAAGGAAAGAAGGAAGGAAGGGGAAAAGGAAGGAAGGAAAGAAGGAAGGAAGGAAGGAAAGAAGGAAGGAAGGGGAAAAGGAAGGAAGGAAAGAAGGAAGGAAGGGGAAAAAGAAGGAAGGAAGGAAGGGGAAAAAGAAGGAAGGAAGGAAATGAGCCAGAAAGAAAGAAAGAAAGAAAGAAAGAAAGAAAGAAAGAAAGAAAGAAAGAAAGAAAGAAAGAAAAATTCCCATTGAATTGGTATTTTTTTTATCGTCATTTTTATCGTTATCAGGATAGACAGCGGGCCGATTCCCCCCCAGGCCTGGAAGAGGGTGTGCTTTATTTTACACATCTGTATATTTAGGTGAAACCCGTCATTTACTGGACTTGAGCTGCTTTAGTTTTGTGTTTGCTGTGCTTGCTCCCTCAGTTTAGCATGTTTTCAGCATCTTACCCTCATCGTGTTTCATTGGTGCCTCGTAAACGCAGCGCTGCATCTTTTCACCCCTGGATCAGTGGCTTCTTTCATTTCCCACCTCAACCAGCCAAAAGCTTTTTACGGAAACACAAACAAACCCAGTAGATTTAGATGTTTCTTTTATCCGCTCACCTTTAAAACAGCTAAATTCTCATTAGGCATTAACACAGCTCCACAATTAAAATAATAAAACTCTTCATAACAGACATTTTTCATTGAGATGTGGTGATTTTTCCTCTCTGTCGGTGTTTCTCTCTATCTGCATCGCTCCTTTCTTCTTCTTTTTCTTTTGTTGGCTGTTGTGTGTTTCTTACAGAGCCCTGGAGGTGTGATGGGGCAGAGAAAGTAGTTCCTAAAATGTCTGTAATGCTTGCAGGTCTCTGTAACATGTCTTCTTGGGGTTTTATGTGTGTTTCTTTCTTCATCTGTCGTTCTCTATCCGTCCATTCTCCCATCGCTCGAACATGTCACCCGTTCCCGCTCATCCTCTTGACCCCATTGCTCCTCCGTGCTCTCCTTCTCCTTCTCCTTCTTCTCTTCTTCTTCTGTGGTTGCCTCCTTGCATTCCATGTCTGGCTTGTTTACCTGCTCCACTGTTTTCCGCTGTAGATGGTTCATCACGCAGCCTTGCTTCACGCGAGCGTGTGCGCAAAAGCAATGTGTCCTTGGCTGGGCATGGCGCTGCTCTCTCATCTGTCGCTCTGAGGCCAAAGGGTGGGTAATCACAGAACGCACGCCTCCCTCAGACCGAGCCGGGGCGGGTAGGACCAGAAACACTCAGAAACTAGCCCGCCGCGAACCCCAGACGCTTAAACACAGCCACGTAAATACAGCCACGTAAACACACAGACTAGGGCTGGGCGATATGAACCAAAAGTCATATCTCCGTATTTTCTAGCTGAATGGCGATACTCGATATATATCGATATTTTTTCTGTGCCATAATTGGGGTTTCCCCCAAAGCATTATAGCATAGCATCTCTGTTAGCATCTCTGTTAGCATCTCTGTTAGCTTCATTTTTTTCTGAGGCAAACCCTTAAAAAAACAGTCAGTTTTAATACAAAGCCTCGTGCCAAATGTCACACAGGTAACATTATTAACAGAGGTCTGCACAATATCAAAATGTATAAAACAAATGAAATAAAAATAAACTGCCTGCATATATAGAATAAAAATGCTTCTTGAATAAAATAAAACAAATATCCCTTTCCTGCATAACAATTAAATTAAAATACACTGTGCAATTAATACAATGTAGACAGTAACAGGCAGACTTTTCCACTGAGGTTGACAGTTGTGCAAATAACAAAACATTTATGCAAATCTCAAATAAAACATTCAAGTCAATTTGTCACAAAATAAGCTATATCAAAATCATTAAAAAAGAAAAAAAAATTCTTTCTCTAGTTTGAAAATATATCGATATATATTAAAATCTCGATATATCGCCCAGCCCTAACACAGACGCTGATTATTCAGGGCACATTTACATGCGGTCCTGCATAGGTTTAAGGGAAATACATAAAAACAGATAATTTTATTTGTAAAAACAGAACCGCAGCTTTAGATCTCATAAGGAGTATACATCAGTGGTGGCTGGTCAGTAGAGGGTGCTAGGGCGCCGCCCCCGTTAAATGAATAGAAGAAGAAAAAAAGAAAAGAAAAAACATGCTGTAAGATGCATATAATTATTAAAAGAAGGTGTAATTTCAGTCTGTGGGTGACATTCAATAGTACATAAGAGTATTAGGGCCAGGCAGGAGAAAAATTAAAATAATATTTTAGAGGAGGAAGATTTTTTTTCATTATGCACTTCAAGAAAAAAGTCGAAATGTGGAGAAAAAAGTTGAAATGTCGAGATTAATTTTGAAGTACATTTTCGAGAAAAAAGTCGAAATGTTGAGAAAAAAGTCAATTTCGTGAATGAAGTTGAAATGTTGAGAGAAAAAAGGCGAAATTTCAACTTTATTCACGAAATTTTGACTTTATTCTTGAAATTGTATTTCTACATTAATCTAGAGATTTCGACTTTTTTCTCAAAATTGTATTTCGACATTAATCTCGACATTTCGACCTTTTTTCTCGACATTTCAACTTTTTTCTCGAAGTGCACAATAAAAAAAAATCTTCCCCTTTCAAATATCTTTTCTCCTGCCTGGCCCTAATACTCTTCCGTGCAATAGTAATTAAATTTTGTTTTGATATTTATTTGGTTCCAAAATGTTTTATTTTATTTTATTTCCTTCTGGAAGTAAGGGGCGCCGGTCCAACAGAATCCAGTGTAAACTCTCCAACATTTGATAAGAACGTGACCTGAGAATCTTTTAATTGGTTTGAATTAGATTCATAAAGAAACTCAGTTATCAGCAACGAATCAGCGATCAGTATCGTGACTCGTATGTTGTTCTTAATCTAATGTGATTGGACAATTCATTCCCCGTCTTTTTTAGAAAATCAAACTACACAAACCAGATTTTTATGTTTGTTTTAAACAGGTTAAATGACTTGCTTTTGAAATGATATTTGTTGATCAAATATCTGAAAGAAAGGAACGTTACCTTTTCAAATAATATAAATTCCAGACAGAACAATGGAAATGTTAATGTTTTTCTTCTCTCTAATGTGTAAAATAAACTTAACCCAAACCAGGAAGAAAAAAACAATACAAAACAACAGTGGACTTGTTGAAATGTTAAACCCCGACTTTATGTTCAGTTTTCTTTTCTCACTGCAGCAGAACTGAACTGCTTCACTAAAACTTAGGACCAATAATCCATTATTGTTGGATGGTTACATTTTTCTAAATTAAAGGACCAAAATATTATTTTAACCTTTCTTTTTTTTAGTTTAGTTTTTTTTTTTTTTTTTAGTTTAGTTTATTCAGCACATAACCTAACATAACATTACACAAATAAGTGCAGTTAAAAGAAACAGGGAGGGGAGGAGCGAGCAGGCCAGTAGGCTATAGTATATAGTTATGAGTATATAAAATCATAAAAAATAAAAATAAATAATATATCATAAAAATTGCATGTAGAACATGAATGAAAATTTAGAAAAAAAGAAAATAAAAAAATTACTGTAGACATGATCATGAAAATATGAATATTATGCTGAACAAATGGCAACACAGAATATGAAGTGCAAAAGAACATTAACAGTGGGAAAAGCAAGAGCTTTCTTGACTACATTGTTGAATTAAATGCTCTCTTGAGCGACTTTTGAAAGTCGCTTTTTTGAAGACTTTTTTCCCCCATTGTACCAAGCTGGTACCTAACCGTGACTCCTGTGTGCCGTTACACCCCCATATATGCCCAGGTAGATTGCGCCCCCTAAAAATCTTTAGCACCAGCCGCCACTGGTACATATTTGTGCCTAAATAAAGTTTTACATTTATGCTTAGTCATCTGGCTCCTTGTGAGGGTGCTAACTTTCAAACTCTGAGCACTTTTATAGGAAACAGGAAAGATGCTCCATGTTAAATTAGTTTCAGACATAAAACTCTGAATGTTATTGATTCGGTTTATTGCCGAGGCTGCATCCATTTTTCAAGCGTTGCCCCGGGTCTGGGCCGGGCCGGTACATCCTTCATGAGCGCCTCCATGCTCCACTAGCAACCCTCATCCATTCCAGTGTTTGTCTGATAAAAGACAAACTACTCGTAGACGACATCTAGCCAGTCGAGTACAAATCACTCCCTGTTTTCATTTTCTTTGCAAGTTTCTAACATTTGTCATCTTTTGGAGCTTTAACTGTGTTTGTTTTTTCTTGCAACACGTTTTTGTGGTTTTGTTGAGTGACTGACCCTCAGCGTCTCTCACCGCCGGTAGTTCCTCCTCTCACGGTGTAACTCTTGTCTGCATGGCTGCCGTCTAGGCGACCGGGGGAACCTGATGTCCGGCGCCAGGCCGATGTCTCCGGCCTCCAAGCAGCGGCAGGAGAACCGCTCGCCCAAGCTGGAGGGTCGGGGCAGCCGCTCGTCCAAGACGGGCGAGGGCGGGCTCTCGGCCAGCGAGGCGCTCATCCTGCGCTCCGACACGGCCAAGCTGCGCTCCGACTCCCACAGCCGCTCCCACTCCCCCAACCACAACACGCTGCAGGCGCTGAAGGCCGACGGCAGGAACTCGGGGACGCGGGCCGAGTCCCCGAACCCCGGCTCTCGCTCTTCCTCCCCCAAGCAGAAGGCCGTGTCGTCCTCGGGCCGCTCCAGCCCCTCCAGCACCTCCTCCTCCTCCTCCCAGAACCACGACAAGAACCTGCCCCCTAAAGTCAGCCCTTCCTCCAAGGCCCAGCTGGATCCGCCCAGAGAGAGGTCCAAGTCCGACTCCTACACCCTGGACCCGGACACCCTCAGGAAGAAGAAGGTTCCTCTCACCGAGCCCTTGAGGGGCCGCTCCACCTCCCCGAAGCCCAAGGTGTCTCCCAAAGACCCCAACAAGGGGACGATGGGTAACGCCGAGAACCGGGTTCCTTCCCCTCACGTGACCCAGGAGAACCTGCACAGCGAGGTGGTGGAGGTCTGCACCTCCAGCGCGCTGCTCACCAACGACGACGCCAATGACCCCAACGACCCCAACGACGAGAACCTGGACGGCCAAAACTCGGAGGAGGGCTCGTGCAAAGTGCACTTCAGCATCGGCAAGGCCCCCGTCAAGGAGGAGCAGGAGAGCCGCTCCTCGCCCAAGGTCAGCCGCAAGGCGTCCAGCCGCCACGCCCGGCCCAAGAAGGAGAAGGCGGGGGGGCCTCTGTTCAAGGGCGAGGGCAGCGGCAGCAGCGGCGGTGGTGGCGCGTCGAGGGCGGCAGAGCCCGCCAAGCAGGCCATGTCGCCCTCGGTGGCCGAGTGCGCCCGCGCCGTCTTCGCCGCCTTCCTGTGGCACGAGGGCATCGTGCACGACGCCATGGCCTGCTCCTCCTTCCTCAAGTTCAACCCGGACCTGACCAAGGAGCACGCGCCCATCCGCAGCTCGCTGGGCGGCGCGCAGGGCGCCGAGGAGAAGGAGAGCAAGCTGAAGAACCGCCACTCGCTGGAGATCTCCTCCGCGCTCAACATGTTCAACATCGCGCCGCACGGCCCGGACATCTCCAAGATGGGCAGCATCAACAAGAACAAGGTGCTGTCCATGCTGAAGGAGCCGCCGCTGCCGGAGAAGTGCGAGGACGGGAAGGCCGAGGGCGCCGGCGGCTCTGGCGGCGGCGGCTACGAGATGACGTCCCACGTCTCCATCAGGGCCAAGTCCATCCTGCCGCTGACGCTGCAGCACCTGGTGGCCTTCTGGGAGGACATCGCCATGGCGACCATCAAGGCCGCCACGCAGAACATGATCTTCCCCAGCCCCGGCTCCAGCGCCATCCTGAAGAAGAAGGAGAACGAGAAGGACGGCAAGAAGGCCAAGAAGGAGAAGAAGAAGAGGGAGAAGGCGGAGGTTCGGCCCAGGGGGAACCTGTTCGGGGAGATGGCCCAGCTGGCCATGGGCGGGCCGGAGAAGGACACCATCTGTGAGCTGTGCGGGGAGTCGCACCCGTACCCCGTCACCTACCACATGAGGCAGGCACACCCAGGTGAGTGAGGCTCCCGGAATACTCATTGATTGATTGATTAAGTTTAAGTTTATTTTAGAAGGGACTATGAATATTAATGAACACTACATTAAAGGAGCCGTCTGTAAGAAATGGCCAAAACTGGGACTGCAGTCACTTTCAAAATATTGTTGAGCGGCGTGTACCCTCCCCCTCCTCCCCCCGACCAGAGGTTGCCAGGTAGGCTGCAGAATGCAGCAGGAACGTAGGCTGCCATGGCTGCCATAATTAGAGCCGAGCTGGCAACCCGGATGCCGAAACAATACTGACTTGGTGATTGGGAGATAGGTGGAGGGTGGAGCTTCAGAAACAATACTGACTTGGTGATTGGGAGATAGGTGGAGGGTGGAGCTTCAGAAACAATACTGACTTGGTGATTGGGAGATAGGTGGAGGGTGGAGCTTCAGAAACAATACTGACTTGGTGATTGGGAGATAGGTGGAGGGTGGAGCTTCAGAAACAATACTGACTTGGTGATTGGGAGATAGGTGGAGGGTGGAGCTTCAGAAACAATACTGACTTGGTGATTGGGAGATAGGTGGAGGGTGGAGCTTCAGGCCAAAACAAAAAATGACAACATAAACATCAGTTGAGGGCTGCAACTCCTCTTTTTAAACTGGAATATCCTGGCTTGAGTGCTGTTGTCAGTGACATAAGTATTTGAAATTAACATGATTTTTAAATGTCTGTTGACATATCTGGGTAATTTTATGATTCGTTTTATTATTGCTCTTACATACAGCTCCTTTAAGCTGTGTAAATACACCGGATTTTAGCAGAAATGCTAGTTTCCACCCGCAGTCCCCACAGAAAACAAAAACAATTCAGTCAAACAAGGGAACAAACATAACATACATAAAACATACATACAAACATAAAACATTAATTGAAGATTAATTTGATTGATTTGATTTATTTTGTACATGTAAAAAGACAACAATTAAAAGAGAAGATAAAAAAATAAAACAAAAAATACAAAGAATTTAATCTTTTAACACTTAATATCTTAATGTACATGTGCAAAAAGGAGTAGGAAGAAGTGTAAACCTATTTAATCCTACCCCCATTCACTAATCATGTATTAGCAAGTATTTATAATAACTAACTATACTATAATTATACTCACACACTTACCTATATATACATACACATAGTTATATATTTGTACACACATGCCCATATAAATATTTATATAAATATACTTATTTACAACATACTATCTCTATATTAACTCCATCTGCTCTATATCTATATATATCTACATACACACATACATATTCACACATATATACATATATATACACATACATACATACATTTTAGTTTAGTTTATTGGTCCTTACAATTTCCACAACACAAATAACCCAAGTACAGGTGTAAATTGTCAGTGTAATACATAAAAATATATATAATTTTATATATATATATATATATATATATATATATATATATATATATATATGCGTGTATATATATATATATATATATATATATATATATATACAATTTTAACTAAAAACCAAGGACCAAAAGATGTATACTGAAGCCTAAGATTATGACGACAATCCTTTTCACAAGAAAAAAAAAAAAGTTAGCTATTTATAGGTGCTTTTGAATTGTAATAACATCCTACACATTCTCATTTCTGTATCTAAGCTACATGCATACATATATATACACATACATATATATACACATGCATACATACATAGCATACACAGGGAGGAGCTTCTTAACGCCTCCTGTGTTTCCGTTGCAGGTTGCGGCCGCTACGCGGGGGGCCAGGGCTACAACAGCATCGGCCACTTCTGCGGCGGTTGGGCCGGGAACTGCGGAGACGGCGGCATCGGAGGCAGCACCTGGTACCTGGTGTGTGACCGCTGCCGGGAGAAATACCTCAGAGAGAAGCAAACCGCCGCCCGGGAAAAGGTAGCACGCAGCTCGGAGGCCTCGGGGGGCCGAACTCCGGACCGTGCGCCTCCGACGTCACGCTGCCTTCCCCCGAAAGCGTGAGACTGACCCGTGTGTCCCTGTGCAGGTGAAGCAGTCGAGGAAGAAGCCCCTGCAGGTGAAGACGCCCCGGGCCCTCCCCACCATGGAGGCCCACCAGGTGATCCGGGCCAACGCGCTGTTCCTGCTGTCGCTCAGCAGCGCCGCCGAGCCCAGCATGCTGTGCCACCACCCGCCCCGACCCCTGCACCCGCAGCTGCTGCCCAGCCTGAAGGAGGGCGTGTCGGACGACCTGCCCAACAAGATGGGCTGTCTCTACCTGCAGACGCTGGCCAGGTACTTCAGTTCAATTCAGTTTTATTTATATAGCGTCTATTACAACAGAAGTTATCTCTAAGATCTTTCCAGAGACCAGAACATGAACCCCGATTAATTATTACATAAACAATGGCAGATAAAAACTCCCCTAGTGGGAGAAAAACCTTAAAGGTGACCTATTATGGCATTTAATGTATACCGTATTATAAGGTGCACCTTCAATAAATGGCCTCTTTTAAAACACCCTTCATATATAAGACGCACCGCATTATAAGCCACACTAAATATCTGGTAAAATACCGTACTATAGTGGCTGGGGTTGAGTTACGTATCTACCTGATGGAGCTGCACTACAGGAAATGCTACAAAATCCTACAGCAAATGCAAAAAAAAAAAACCAAGAAGAAAAGTACCGTATGTCAAACTTACACGATACACTTATACGCTTCTAAACAATGGCGGACGCTCCGGCCGGCGGAGTTAGTTGTGGGCGTGGTTTCAGCAGCGGAGGAGACCGAGGCGTGGTTTGCATTTTGCTTACGTAACGAAAATGCGCAATCCTGAACGGCTCGTAGAAGTCACATGACACTGGATGGATCATCCGGGCGGCTGTACAGACACTGCAGAATTTGGTTGCTTTCCTCCTTCTCTGAGTTGGCAGACTGAGGGGAGACCACTTTATATATGTTAAAGACAGAAAAAATCTGTTTTTCATAATAGGTCCCTTTTAAGCCAAACAGTGGCAAGGAAAAACTCCCCTTTAGGAGGGAAGAAACCTAGATTTTAAGGGGTCCCTCCTGTCAGAAGCCAGCTGGGCAGAGCAAGAAAAGAGAAAACAGACAGAGAGACTGAAAAACAGAGAAAGGAAAGAAACAGACACAGTGACTACGTTTACATGCAGTCAAATTCGGGTTATTGCTCATACTCCGGTTACTGAAACATTGGGAATATTCCGTTTACATGGTAATTAATCATTTGGGATATCTGGATCAAACCAGCGACGCACGGAGAACATCATGACGCAATTCCCGTCATTTCTGCTTATTCTTCCTGGATCCAAATCCAAAACAAATGCTGCTTAGCGCAACTTTTCTCTCACCTTCTTGTAAATCTTCTATCCCGGTACTTTCTACCGTCTACAAATGCAGAAATGTTCATATCCTTCATTACATTTATGAAGTGATTAGTCTCCTCCTGGTCTTGGTTTCTCCGTGTTTATAAGAACTTCCTGGACTCAAAAGACCAGGATTCCTTGTGAACAGAGCATGTGCAGAAAACAAATTCCTGTTCCATTTGATCGGGATATTCCGTTTGGCGTTTACATGACCCAATATTCAGGTTTTAAAAGGAGTAACCCAGGGTTCATATTTGGGTTTTTAAAAACCGGAATATGATCAAATTCGGGTTATTCAAAGGGGTTATTGGTGTTTACATGGCCGTGCAAATTCGGATTATTGACAATATTCAGGTTTTAAAAGGGTTATTGATGCATGTAAACGCAGTCACAGACACAATGGCTAACTGTTGTACTACAGGGACGACTATATAAACAGATGTAGACAGCAGACACTGAGGTGGTCAGTCGGTTAGTGAAAACACTAACTAGAGGTTTACTAAACACTAACTAGAGGTTTACTAACACTAACTAGAGGTTTACTAACACTAACTAGAGGTTTACTAACCACTAACTAGAGGTTTACTAACCACTAACTAGAGGTTTACTAAACACTAACTAGAGGTTTACTAAACACTAACTAGAGGTTTACTAAACACTAACTAGAGGTTTACTAACACTAACTAGAGGTTTACTAACACTAACTAGAGGTTTACTAAACACTAACTAGAGGTTTACTAAACACTAACTAGAGGTTTACTAACCACTAACTAGAGGTTTACTAAACACTAACTAGAGGTTTACTAAACACTAACTAGAGGTTTACTAAACATTAACTAGAGGTTTACTAAACACTAACTAGAGGTTTACTAAACACTAACTAGAGGTTTACTAAACACTAACTAGAGGTTTACTAACACTAACTAGAGGTTTAGTAACACTAACTAGAGGTTTACTAACACTAACTAGAGGTTTACTAAACACTAACTAGAGGTTTACTGAACACTAACTAGAGGTTTACTAACCACTAACTAGAGGTTTACTAAACACTAACTAGAGGTTTACTAAACACTAACTTTACTAAATACTAACTAGAGGTTTACTAAACACTAACTAGAGGTTTACTAACACTAACTAGAAATTTACTAAACACTAACTAGAGGTTTACTAACACTAACTAGAGGTTTACTAACACTAACTAGAAATTTACTAAACACTAACTAGAGGTTTACTGAACACTAACTAGAGGTTTACTAAACACTAACTAGAGGTTTACTAACACTAACTAGAAATTTACTAAACACTAACTAGAGGTTTACTGAACACTAACTAGAGGTTTACTAAACACTAACTAGAGGTTTACTAACACTAACTAGAAATTTACTAAACACTAACTAGAGGTTTACTGAACACTAACTAGAGGTTTACTAAACACTAACTAGAGGTTTACTAAACACTAACTAGAGGTTTACTAACACTAACTAGTTTACTAAACACTAACTAGAGGTTTACTAAACACTAACTAGAGGTTTACTAACACTAACTTTACTAAACAGAAAGGTTTTAAGTTTGGTTTTAAAGGTGGAGGTGGTGTCAGATTGGAAGTTGTTTCCGTGGTAACGGTTCCTGATGCGGTTGTCATGACGACGCTGAGTGCCCGTCCCGGTAACGCGGCGGGTTCCTGTCGTGTGTCTCCAGGCAGCACACGGAGAACTTCGGGGGTTACCAGGACGACAACCTGTTCCAGGACGAGATGCGGTACCTGCGGTCCACGTCGGTGCCGGCGCCGTACATCTCCGTCACCCCCGACGCCTGCCCCAACGTGTTCGAGGAGCCGGAGAGCAACATGAAGTCCATGCCCCCCAGGTAACCCCTCATTTACATCCAGGTGACCCCCTCATTAGGCCTGTGTTGAAATAATCGATTTTCCGATTCTAAATCGATTCTCATAATAATTCCTAAAAATCGATTTGTATGTCTAAAGATGTCTAAAAGATGTCTAAAGTAGTCAAGTCATTTAATTCACACATGCGCTGTTTAGCTGTTGCAATTTCTTTCTTTTTTCTGCACTTTAAATGGATATTGAAAGGCATATTTGAGTTATTTATTTCTTAGTCATTTATTTCATACAAATAACTTTTGGAATTCTTTTGTTTTTCCCCAAAAAAGGAATGTTTTGTTGGACACGAGAATAACTAATGCCTTTGAATATGTTTAAAAGTATGAAAACATTAAATTTTCAGTTATAATTGCATACATTATCTATATTTCTTTGCTTTATATACTGTTTTTGGGTTACATTTGCATAAAATGCTAAAAACCAAATTCTCAAAAATTTAAAACACCGAAAATTGAAAAAATAAGACCGATTTCATACATAATTCTGCCACACAGAAGGGTTTTCTTTTCTTTCTCTCTCTCTTTTTAGCACTATTGTTGTAATGATATTGAACTGTTTTGTTTTTGGTTTATTGGTGGTCCTGCAGTCTGGAGACCAGCCCCATCACGGACAGCGACACGGCCAAGCGCACCGTGTTCCAGCGGTCCTACTCCGTCGTGGCGTCCGAGTACGACAAGCAGCACTCGCCGTCCCCGGCGCGGGTCAAGGCCGTGCCGCGGCGCCGCGTCCACAGCGGAGACGCAGGTAAGTCGTCGCCCGCCAAGGGCCGGAGGGAGGCAGAGCCTCGTTTTAGCTGCTAAACCGCTCCGTAAAACTAAAATGATAGCTTGACCCAAAGACTAGACTAAGGCCCAGTCCCAATCCCACCCTATTCCTACTTTTCAGCCCAACCCCTAAATTTTGCGCGTTCCCGTGAGGGTAGTGGTGTCCCAATTCCACTTTGCATGTAGGGCTAGTGGCCTAAACGAGGGCTAGTGTGTATGAATCTAGCCCTTCACAGCGAAACAAAAACAAAAAAACATGGTGGACATTTCTTATTTTTTAGTGAATAAAATCAATATTTTGAGTTAGTTTCTGCATAAAAATGCGTTTTGATTACATTTCTAGCGAGAAATATATATTTTACTTTCATAATATTCACTCAGTGAATGTACATAATCACCCGCTTGTTCGTTGTTGCGAAGTCTTTTCAGATCTCGCCAGAATAAAGGCTGATTTATGGTTCTGCGTTACACCAACGCAGACCCTAAGGCGTTGGTTACGATGCGACGCGCGGCGTACGCCGTACCCTACGTCGTAGGCTCTGCGTCGATTTAACACGGAACCATAAATCAGCTCCCGAGCCGGCGGCTCTTCTCATTCCCCGAAAACATCGCAGCAAATTTCTTAACAGGCGTTATTTGGATAAACTGAGCCCAGGTTGGGGATCTTAACGGTTACTTTTACGCCTGAAAAAATATTAAAACTTAATAAAGTGGCATATTAACAGCGCTACAGCTGAAATTAAAACAGCTTTTAGCTCTCAGCTTCCTGATATGGTGTGACGTTTGTGCAAACGTAACTACACAGTCGCTTACGTACCCGAACGTAAACCACGCAGTGACGGAGCAAGTGGTGTCCCAATCGTAGTGGGTGAGGGCTAGTGGTAGAAAGTAGGGTGAACATTGGGACTGGCCCTAAAACTAAAATTTAAACAGGCTCATGAATACAACACTAGTTAAGGATGGAAGGCGAGCCGCCTTTGAGAGCAGCAGATCCTCGCGAGGCTGAAAACGACGAAAAATGGAGAGTTGAAGCTGCAGACAGGACCGATGTGATGGAACCGGTTTGATCCAGTTGGTACTGATGCTGGAAAAATAAGGCTTGCATTGTTCACAGCACAAAGTTGCCTCAAGACGGAGGCGTCAAGAGTGAAAATGAACAAAGTTAAAGATATAACTGAAGAAGACGTGTGAAGTGTTGACCAATTGTCAGCTGATTTGATGAACTTCACATTAGAAACACTTTTGTTCTGATAATCACGGCTGGTTTTAAGTCTTTTTTTTATCGTCGTCACACGTTTCTATAGAATGAGACATTTTACAGCTTCTGAATTAAATGATCAGTAGCTGCAATTGAATCAAAAGCAAATAAAGAAGTCGTTTTTAAATCAGAGCGATTGAATTTAAAAACTATTAAATAGGCCGATAAACTTAAGTTGAGTATTAGAGAATAAACTAATAAATAGCAGGAATATAAACAAAATTCAGCCCTCGTATATATGGAGGATTTTTTGTGCCAAAATGAAATAAATAAATACATCATTAATTAATTCAAATGGGAATGAAATATATCATTAATTCATTAAATGTGTCATTAATTAATTAAAATTAGAATTAAATATGTCATTAATTAATTAAAATACAAGTCATTTTAAGTAAAAAAAATATATTTTTTTATTTCAGCATTTAATTAATTAATGACACATTTAATTAATGATTTTGTGTTGCTGCGTGTGAATCATGAAATGTAAAACTGTCAGTTTTAATTTTGGCACAAAAAAATCCTCCATACGTATAGGTGCTGTTTGTTATAAAATACATCGTTCTCTCCATCCCTCTGCTTACTTGGCGACACATCAACAATAAATCTGACAAATCCGATCAAATAATGAATCCTTGTAGCCGTAAATATCCTTTTAGCACTAAACTGCTCCGTCCCTCCCCACAGAAGTGGGCTCGTCGCTGCTGCGCCACCCGTCCCCGGAGCTGTCCCGGCTCATCTCGGCCCACGGATCCCTCAGCAAGGGCGAGAGGAACTTCCAGTGGCCCGTCCTGGCCTTCGTCATCCAGCACCACGACCTGGAGGGGCTGGAGGTGGCCATGAAGCACGCGCTGCGGAAGTCTGCCTGCCGGGTCTTCGCCATGGAGGTACGACTGTCTGGACTCTAGTGCAGCTTTTCCACCAGCACCTACTCGGCTCTACTCGGCCTGGTTTCTTTTCCACTACAATTCAGCACCTGGAGCAGAAGTAGGAGGTTGGAGCGAAGCTTAGAACCTCGGCAGAGTAGATTTAGATTTAGATTTATTTAACCGGGACTTCTGGGTAACGTTACACCCTGATGTATGACAAGGTCAGTTCCGTCTAGGAATGGACGATATTTTACCGTTCACGATAAACCGCCAAAAAAATTCCCCACGGTAAGAATTTGTATCTCACGGTAAAAACGATAAATTCCTGTTGATGACGTTTTTGTGTAAAGCTGATTTATGGTAGAAAGAAAGAAAGAAAGAAAGAAAGAAAGAAAGAAAGAAAGAAAGAAAGAAAGAAAGAAAGAAAGAAAGAAAGAAAGAAAGAAAGAAAGAAAGAAAGAAAGAAAGAAAGAAAGAAAGAAAGAAAGAAAGAAAGAAAGAAAGAAAGAAAGAAAGAAAGAAAGAAAGAAAGAAGTATTTAGTATCTTTTAGAGCAGTGTTTTGGCTCCAAAGACTGAATGTGGTGATAGATTTATAGTTAAAAAGGTGGAGTTGAATAGTATTTTTTTTTTTATCGTAATTTTTATCATTATCAGGATAAATGCCAGAAATTATCGTGATACATTTTTTAGTCCATCCCACCCAAAATCTTTAGCATCAGCCGCCACTGGCTTCGGTTACTGATTATTATACCGCTGTGCATTTATATTCTGTTAGTTGTTGGGTTTTCTGATTCTTAATAATATGATTTCCTTTTGTCAGGCTTTCAACTGGCTGCTCTGCAACGTGATCCAGACCACCTGCCTGCACGACATCCTCTGGCACTTCGTGGCGTCTCTCACCCCGTCGCCCTTCGAGTGCGAGGAGGACGAGGACGAAGACAACAAGGGGAACAAAGAGATCGTGGAGCAGGCGAGTGTTTTCTCCCGTCTGCAGCTTCACCTCTGCTGCCGAGCGGCTCGCGGTGACTCTCGTCTCCTCTCTTCCTCCTCGCAGGAAAGAGACCTGGGCGTCTGTGAACATCCTCTGTCGGACATCGTGATCGCGGGGGAGGCGGCTCACCCGCTCCCTCACACCTTCCACCGCCTCCTGCAGACCATCTCCGACCTCATGATGTCACTTCCCAGCGGATCCTCGCTGCAGCAGATGGCGCTCAGGTGCTCGGCTCCGCTCCACTAAAATCACCTAAATGTCTGTCTTGTTTTCTATCGGAAGTAGTTTCACAAGATACAACAGTAATAGAGCAATATAACAGGGAATACTTCCATCTTTTTATATCCCTCCCACATTCCCATCCCGTCCCCAGCACTCACAACAGACCCATAGATAAGAAAAACAACCAGATATAAAGAAAAAATGTTGTTTGCTTTATCTCAAACAACAAAAAATCACCATCAAATTAAAAGCGCCAAAATATCAAAAAAGCAAAACAATTTAACAGTCTCATCCAGAAATAAAGAACAGCAGCAAGATAATGTGTTGGAGAGGGAACAGAATGAAGCAGAACACTTATTTAGTCCAGTCCCTTCCTCAGAATATCATATCATATGCCGGAGAAAATATAAAAATTGAAGTACAATTTCAAGAAAAAAGTCAAAATGTTGAGAAAAAAGTCAAAATTTCGTGAATAAAGTTGAAATGTTGAGGAAAAGGGCGAAATTTTGACTTAATTCAGGAAATTTCGACTTTATTCTTGAAATTGTATTTCAACATTAATCTCGACATTTCGACTTTTTTCTCAAAATTGTATTTCAACATTAATCTCGACATTTCGACTTTTTTTATCTCTTTTTATATCCCTCCCACATTCCCATCCCCACCCCAGCACTCACAACAGACCCATATACAAGAAAAACAACCAAATAATTTTTTTCTGCAAACCGGCCACTAGGGGGCCGTCCAGATTTGTTTGCGGTGGTTTTTGAAAACCTTATGGGCATACCTAACACCATGCCAAATATCAAAAACTTGTCACCAAGTGCACAATCTTTATGATTTTTTACATATTCCCTCCCAGCTAGTTCTGATTCTGAACAAAATGCCTCATCTGAAAACTGTTTGAATTTCTTGATCCATGTTTTTAAATGGCTGTGACTTGTTGTTTCAGGTGCTGGAGTCTGAAGTTCAAGCAGTCCGACCACCAGTTCCTCCACCAGAGCAACGTGTTCCATCACATCAACAACATCCTGTCCAAGTCTGACGACGGCGACAGCGAGGAGAGTTTCAACATCAGCGTCCAGTCGGGCTACGAGGCCATGAGTCAGGCAAGACCACTAACCCGTTATCCAGCAGTGCTCCGGTTCTGATCCGGCACGTTGCCGTCCTCGGTGCTCATGGGTTGTGTCTTCCGCAGGATCTGTGCCTGGTCACCTGCCTGAAGGACCTGACCAGCGTGGTGGACATCAAGACGTCCAGCCGGCCCGCCATGATCGGCAGCCTGACGGACGGCTCCACGGAAACGTTCTGGGAGTCCGGGGACGAGGACAAGAACAAGACCAAGAGCATCACCATCAGCTGCGTGAAGGGCATCAACGCCACCAAGGCCTCCGTGCACGTGGACAACTCCAGAGACATCGGGGTAAGGGCCGACGGCGAGCCGCCTCTGAGAGCAGCTGATCCGTACGAGGCTGAAAACGTAAAAATGGAGAGTTGAAGCTGCAGACAGGACCGATGTGATGTATAGAGCTGGGGATCGATTCAAATATCAAGATTCGATTCCGATTCTTAAGATTCAGAATCGATTATCAAGATTTGATTCGATTCGATTCCGATATTGATTTGGGTTAGTGTTATTAAAACTGTTTTTTCAGCTGTTGCATGAATTATATGACTGTAGTTCTGCAACATATTAATACTAGTATTATATTGAGATTCAACAGCAAGTATTGCAGCTAATGATGCTGTAAGGACCAATCAGCTCCCAGAATGCTGATAGAACTGCTTTCAGAAACATAATGTGGGTCAGAATTATCAAACAGATTCAGGGAGGAAACAGAGACGGATGAAATCGCTTTTATTTTTTCCAACATTCCATTTTTATTCGTTCCATTTTCGGTCTATTTTGGTTTTTAATTTTTGAGCATTTGGTTTTTATAATTTTTTGCAAATGTAACCCCAAGACAGTATATAAAGTACCGGTAATGAAATATAGACAATTTATGCAATTATAACCTAACACTTTAATGTTTTCATACCTTTAAACATATTTAAAGGCAAAAACATGGCACTAGTTATGCTCGTGTCCAACAAAACATTCCTTTTTTGGGGATAAACAAAAAAATAACCAAAAGTTGTAATGTAATGATGAAAAAAAAACATAAATAAATAAAAGAAAAAAAATAAATAAATAAAAAAAAAATAATAATAAATTAAAAAATTTTAAAAATCGTTCTTTGGACATATGAATCGATTTTTAGGAATTAATATGAGAATCGATTTAGAATTGGGAAATCGATTTTTTTCAACACAGGCCTAGTGATGTAACCGGTTTGATCCGGTTTGTAGTGATGCTGCACAAATCAGGCGTTTATTATTCACAGCAGAAAGTTGCCCCAAGACGGAGGCGTCGAGTGAAATTAACAACAAAATTAAAAATATAACTGAAGAAGACATGAAGTTTAGACCAATTAACCCTTTGTCGAGCCCCGCCCCCGTTGCTAGGTCGGACAAAAATGTCATCTCTCCCGTCCACTTCCATTGTAAAAACTGGGTTTTACATCACTTTATTTCTAATTATTGGGCCAAAGAAAATCAACAGCAACTAGATATAAATAAAAAGGAATACTTAAGGTACCGTGGAGTGAGTTTAAAAAAGGTTTTCAGCATAAACAAGATATTTTGATGAGTTTAGCTGATAGCACGCTGGAAGGTGCAGCCGTCCACGTAGCTTCATCCAAAGCAGACATGTTTCGTAGTTTACTGTTGGTTTTGGGATTAAATGTATTCCTGTGATTCTCTTGTACAAGTGCCCCAAGCACACCACTTAACCATTTTAAGATAAATAAATAAACACTTCCACGGTTGTAGCTATGGGTTGTCGCTGCTGCCGAGCCGACTTTGTTTTGGAAGTACGGATCATTTTTCTGCCAGTTTGGGGATAAACATACACTGCAGCCTCACGACACTACAAATGTTGCTTTTACTAAAACACATTTTTACACAATAATCCAGTGATTTAAATGTTGATACAAGTCAAGTAAAAACTAGGCTGTTTCCACTGATGTGAACGAGAGAGACGGCTGTTTGGTCCAACCGGATATTCTGACCTGGATGTTTCTGATTGGTCAGTCAGGGACCAATCAGAAGGCTGATAAAGGGTCAATTGTCAGCTGAACAACAACATTTGATGAACTTGACATTAGAAGTACTTTTGTTCTGATAATCACGGCTCGTTTCAAGTCTTTTTTTTATCATCATCACATGTTTCTATAGAATGAGACATTTCAAAGCTTCAGATTGATTAATTTGTCATTAGCTGCAATTGAATCAAAAGAAAATAAAGAAGTATTTTAAAATCAAAGCGATCGAATTCAAAAGCTACTAAATAGGCCGATAAACTTAAGTTGAGTATTAGAGAATAAACTAATAAATAGCAGGAATATAAACAAAATTCAGCCCTCGTATACAGTAGGTGCTGTTTGTTATAAAATACATCGTTCTCTCCATCCCTCTGCTTACTTGGCGACACATCAACAATAAATCTGACAAATCCAAACAAATAATTAATCCTTGTAGCCCTAAATATCGCCAAGAAAACTATCCTCATGAACTGGAAACACAAGAAAAAAATAAACATGGCACAAGTGGGAAAACTTCTCCATGGATTATCACCCCCAACACTCTATCTGGTCGCCATTCGTCAACTTTCTACACACCTGATTGGTCATCTGTCTTCACTTTTATTTATTTATTTTGAATTTCCATTTCTGTTCAGCCGGAGAACCAACCTCCCTCTTTCCATTGATGTTCTATCTGAATTTCCATTTGACTTGTTTTTTTTTTTTGAGAAACAAAAAATCAATTAACTATTTCAATTTCAATTTATTTTATTTGGTAAGGAGGGACAGTGCACATCATTATGCATTTACAAAATAAAAGCAGAACTACAGAAGAGTATTAGGGCCATGCAGGAGAAAAAATATTTGAGAGGGAAGATTTTTTTTTTATTGTACACTTCGAGAAAAAAGTTGAAATGTCGAAAAAAGTCGAAATGTTGAGATTAATGTTGAAATACAATTTCGAGAATAAAGTTGAATTTTGCCTTTTTTCTCAACATTTCAACTTTATTCATGAAATTTTGACTTTTTTCTGAACATTTCGATTTTTTTCTTGAAGTGCACAATAAAAAAAACATCTCTTTTTCTCTTGCCTGGCCCTAATACTCTTCTGTAATTAACACACACACACAAATAACACTCTGTATGTATTTACAGTATGTACACACTTTGAAACCCCACCTGTTGTCTTGTAATACCCTCCCTTTGTTGTGTGTATTTGGGAGGTGCTTGTTATACGTCTATTTTTCATGTTGGTAATAAAAAATAAAAAGAATTCTAGACTGTTAGCAATAACATGTGCTGACTTTATACGAGACCCAGTTGTTGGGCTGAAATAAAAGTTCCTGTTTTGGTTCTTTCAGAATAAAGTGACGTCGGTGACGTTCCTGTGTGGAAAAGCGATCGAAGATCTCTGCCGGATCAAACAGGTGAGAATCACGATGAAAACTGACCTGAGATCTTCTTGCAGCTCAGAGCCGCACAAACACGTATTTACATGGTGTTTTCTCCGCAGGTGGACCTGGACTCGCGCCACATGGGCTGGGTGACGAGCGAACTCCCCGGAGGAGATCACCACGTCATCAAGGTGGAGCTGAAAGGGCCTGAGAACACGCTGAGGGTGCGACAGGTGAAGGTGCTGGGCTGGAAGGAGGGAGAGAGCATCAAGATCCCCGGACAGATCTCCGCCAGCATGGCCCAGCAGAAGAACTGTGAGGCCGAGACGCTGCGAGTCTTCCGCCTCATCACGTCTCAGGTGAACTTTAGTTTATTGTTTTGCACAGTTTTAAAGGTTTACAAGAAAATATCAAAGATAAATACTATACAGTGCAGGAGGAGGCAAAAAACCCAATGGGCTTATTTGAGGCCTCCACCGAAGTTATTAACATTTCACATGTTATAAAGAACACAAGTTAACATACAAAAACAAAAGGTATAACTACACAAAAGTGATGGCAAACTAATAATGCAATATATAGATAAGAATAAGGAATAAAGACAAAAAAATAAGTGTGTGAGTGTGCATGGGATATTGTTTTTGCAACTTGTATCGACTCCTGAGCAAATAAGACTAATGGTAGAAATGATCACGTCACTATGAGTGAAACACAAAAAACATGGATACATGTACAACAATACATTGGAACGGTTACAAAACAGCAGTCAAGTTCCTTCAAATGTCTTTTGTAACATTTCAAGGAGGACGAGCTCTTTAGTTGCTTTCATCAACGAGAATTAGGACTAAATATCGTCGTCAACGAACCTTTATCACCTGAGGAAAACGAGACGAGATGCAACGAAAATGCTGGTCATGTGACGATAACGATAATTAAATATAGAATGCAATATCGTAGAGGAATAAAAACCAGACTAAAATGTAGATTACAAAATAAAAACTCTGCTAAAATGTGTCGAGACAAGACAAAATGTTCTGACAAAGATCCTTAATGTCCATGTTTTCAGTAGTTTCTCTGGTTTAATGTCCATGTTTTCAGTAGTTTCTCTGGTTTAATGTCCATGTTTTCAGTAGTTTCTCTGGTTTAGTTCTGCTCGGTGACGTTAGTCCTCAATCCCAGTCGCTGCAGCAGGAATCAGATCCAGAAGATGCAGAGTTAATCAGATTCAGAATTCAGAATCAGAATCAGATTCAGAATCAGATCCAGAAGATGCAGCTGCAGAGTTAGAGGCTGATGCCGTTAACACAGAGCTCTAGTTAACGTCAATTAAAAACAAAGTTACATAGAGAAACGCAGGGATCTACTCTGGGGGGGAGAAGAAGAAGATCCATCTTTGGATCCACTTTCCTACAAAGAAAATCCAATGTGTCATCGAAAAAGAAAAAGATGGGGAGAAATGCGGAAAAATAAATATGTTGTAAACTCAAATTAGAGCGTCTTCTGTATCTGGATGAATGAATGTATTCTTGAGTCTATAAGGTAATAATAATGTAATACTAAGATAACCTTGTTTGAATTGTAAAATAGGTTTGGCTAAATACAATCTTTGAGTAAAAAACCAGACTAAAATGGTCCTGGACAATTCTGACTAAAATAAGACTAAAATGCAACTTTTAGTCGACTGAAACTTGACACGACTAAAAGGAGAATGAACGTGACTAAAACTAATAAAAACTAAAATGATAGCTTGACCCAAAGACTAAAACTGAAACTGAAACAGACTATCAGAAACAACACTAGTCACAGGTCGGCCTCCTCGTCCAATCACCTGATCACCTGCAGACGAAGCTTTTCCAGTGAAAACAACAGTCATTTACACCTTTCTGTTCAAATGCAGGTCTTTGGAAAACTGATCTGTGGAGACGCCGAGCCAACTCCGGAGCAGGAGGAGAAGAACCTGCTCTCGTCGCCGGAGGGAGAGGACAAGGTCTGCAACGCTGCCACTTCTCATCCTACATAACTTCAGTCACGTTTGATCAAATGTTTAACACATCGTTGACGTTTGTGTGACCAGGTCCCCTCCGACGCCGACCTCAAAGAGCACATGGTGGGAATCATCTTCAGCAGGAGCAAACTGACCAACCTGCAGAAACAGGTGAGCGCTAAACGCTGCCCGGACACCGCGGCACGGTGAGATGAAGCCCCCTAGCGGCTCAAGCTAACGCGTGTCCGCCCCCGCAGGTGTGCGCTCACATCGTGCAGGCCATCCGCATGGAGGCCACGCGCGTGCGGGAGGAGTGGGAGCACGCCATCTCCAGCAAGGAGAACGCCAACTCGCAGCCCAGCGACGACGACGCGTCGTCGGACGCCTACTGCTTCGAGCTGCTGTCCATGGTGCTGGCGCTGAGCGGCTCCAACGTGGGCCGCCAGTACCTGGCCCAGCAGCTCACGCTCATGCAGGACCTGTTCTCCCTGCTGCACACGGCCTCGCCACGGGTCCAGCGCCAGGTTCGTTTGTTTCCTTTATTTAACCAGGTAAAGACTCGGTCACTACGTTTACATGCAGTCAAAATTCGGGTTAAGGTCAATATTCCGGTTACTGAAACATTGGGAATATTCTGTTTACATGGTAATTAATCATTTGGGATATCTGGATCAAACCAGCGACGCACGGAGAACTTACAACATAAACTCAGGAACACGACAGGTCCGTATAATGTAAAATTTTACAGTACTATTCGATTAAAAACAATCACATTGGTCAAGAGAACTAGTTTCTCGATCCTTTAAAATGGAAGTAAATTCCCCCAGAGTGATGAGTTCAGGAACCTCAGATAATTCTGAAGGTTATTCTGAAGGTCATTCCATGACCAGGGAGAGTTCCAGTGTCAGTGTCGGCTCGAGGAACCAACATGCGGAGGAAATCCTGTGAGCGTAGGTTGTAAGGATTAGCGTCTCTACACATGTATGAACATAGATAAGTAGGAACCAGCCCAAGAAGAGATTTATATATAAAAACTAACCATGGGGAAAGTCTGCGGGCAGATAAAGATGGACAATTTGCAGTTGCATACAAAGTGCAGTGGTGAACAAGATTGCCACATCCTGCAGAGGTGTATAGTAACGAAGTAGATGTACTTCGTTACACTACTCAAGTAGTTTTTTTTGAGGATTTGTACTTACGTTTTTTTTTTAATCAGGACTTTTACTTTTACTTCACTACATTTAAAAGTTAAGAAATATATTTTTACTTTGTTACTTTGACATTTGCCACCTCGTTACTCGTTACAAATTAAAATAATCAAAGAATTATATTTTGCAAGAAAGTCAGTTTATTTTTGGTGTTGTATTCTATACCACATTTCATTCACCTGAAAGTGAAATAAATAAAAAAACAAGGGAAGGATAATTTTTGGTTGTGTTGCTTCTTTTCATGCGTACTATAAAATACTTTTACTTTTAATACTTGAGTATATTTTTTCACAAGATACTTTTGATACTTAAGTACATTTAATGTGAGCTACTTTAAGACTTTTACTCAAGTAATTTTCTTATATGTGACTTTAACTTTTACCAAAGTCTTTTTCAGTTATGGTATTTCTACTTTTACTTAGTTACTTTTTCCAATTACTTTATACACCTCTGACATCCTGTAATAAAACGTAAGGCACAATGATATACAGTGTCCAGCTTTTTCAAATAAGTGACAGGTGCGTTCATGAACAAGTGTACATAATCCAGTAAAGGAACGAAAGTGGTTGATATCAAATATTTCCTAACTTGCAAGGAAAAACAAGACTTGTTTCTAATGAAGAAACCCAATTTCATCTTAATTTTTTCTATGGCCACAGTTACCTGATGTTTTTAATTCTGTATTAATTATTCCTGAATTAAATAATTCCGAATTAAACTATTTTCCTTCGAGTTTACATGGAAATAGTCATTCTGAATTGAGGTTTACATTGAAAACACGTTTGATGGTCTTTATCCAATTCCTCTCCAGGTCTGGGGGTTGGGAAGGTTCTGATTGGATAGGGGGGGGACCGGAGGTTACGTCTACCGGGAAAAAAAACAAACTTAACCGCTACAACTTTGAAAAGCTCACAATTTTGATGTTTCCTGTTTCCATCTGTTCCTTTAATTATTTCCAGGTCCTCCAAGCTATTTATTAAATAAATGGTCTCTGCTCTTGACCAGCGTTTACTGCGTGCTGCATCTTGAAACTTTGTTTGGAAAACAAGCCCAGCGCGGAATATAAGCGTCATGGAGACAGACGGGCGAGGGAACGAGCAGAAAGAAAGACCAGAATTAATTTAAAGAGGAATGAGTGTAAACATGATCTGGAATTATTCTATTCGGATTTAAAATCGGAATAAACCAGCCACTTACTTCGGAATTAAGTTTAATTCGGAATGGCCATTTTCATTCGGAACAAGGTGTTTACATGGAGATTTTTACTCATTTTAAATCGAATTTAATTTTAATTCTGAATTAAAGAGGAATTAAACTTCCCATGTAAACGCACCCTCCTCATCGTCTGCTCTCTTCTCTTCTCAGGTGACGTCTCTGCTCCGGCGCGTCCTGCCCGAGGTGACGCCGGTGCGTCTCGCCAGCATCATCGGCGTGAAGGCGCTGCCGCCGGCCGACATCAGCGACATCATCCACTCCACGGAGAAGGGCGACTGGAACCGGCTGGGCATCCTGGACATGTTCCTGGGCTGCATCGCCAAGGCGCTGACCGTGCAGCTGAAGGCCAAAGGAACCACCATCTCCGGGGCCGGCACGGCGGCCGGGAAGGGCGTTACCACGGTGACGCTGCCCATGATCTTCAACTCCAGGTGGGACGATGCTCATGAGGGGGAAACCTCCCTTTACAATTAATAAAATAAATAAAGCTACCATATTTTCCGGACTATATATCGCACCAGCCATAAAATACATAATAAAATAGGAAAAAACATATATGTCGCATTTTTGGGGGAAAAATCCAACACCAAGAACAGACATGTCATCTTGAAAGGCAATTTAAAATAAAACTAGAATAGAGGCAACAACAGGCTGAATAATTGTACGGTTTACTTATGTTACATGACACAACTGAGAACCTGCCTGGTATGTTAACATAACATATTAAGAGTTATTCAGATAACTATAGCACAAATAACATGCTAAGAAGTTTACCAAACCATCCGTGTCACTCCAAATAACTAAAATCCAATGAAATCTTCATCCTCTGTGTCACTTTTAAACAACTCCGGAGGTAGAAGATGCAGCTTCCTCTTCTACGTCACTTACGTCAGACTCATCGTCAGTTGCAGTTTAGTGTGAAAATAACATGTGAAATGATAAACCGGTAATAATGTGTTAATAATTTCACACAGAAGTCGCTCCAGAGTATAAGTCACACCTCCAGCCAAACTATGAAAAAAAACGTGACTTATGGTAAATAAATAAATAGGATAAATAAATTTAAAAAAAAATGTTTTTAAAGGGTTTAAAAGGGGAAGTCAGTCAATCGTGCTGATAACTGCCACATTGCCAATGAAATGCTGAAAACAACGATGTGCCGCTTCAGGTGTTGGTAATAAAACCCACAGCCGGGAATTCCATGCATTCCAGTGAATCACTGCAGCAAATCAAACGTGCGTCCGTGTTTTGACTCTTTTTTAGGCATTTATATGTTTCAGCAATATTGATAGTGAATCTGGATATATGATAGGATACCTCTAAGTGTCAGCTTTCATTAGAGGCCAAAATTATGACTGTATGTTGAAAGGATCAAGAGTTATGCCCATGGTGATCCAAGTGTCTTTTTGGCGTCTCCAAATGGCCATTTTTGGAAAGGTTTAGACATAATCTTACAGAAACATGTGTAAAATACTCATTTTTTGTGGTATTGTTATCAAATTTGAACTTGCACTAGATAAGGCTTCATGCTGTAGTACCATTGTGTTTTCCAGCTAATAAGACACAGCTACACTCATATGCAGACATCTGATTACAAAACAAATTTCCGTCTGAAATAAAAAACTTCTATTTCAGTGTGTTCAAACTTAGATTACTCAATGCTAGTAGCACTTACAGTGATTCTTGACAGTTGGGGGAAAAACTTCAGAGTTTTACCTTTCAAAAGAGATCTAAACCATCCATGTACTTCAAACGGGTCAAGAACAGCTTTCAATTTACTTTGGGTATAACTTGGATAGGCGTTTTAGGCGACTTTTACAGGAGTGGCAACAAGTTAACACAAGAAGAAATGAGAGTGAAAGGGACACATTCATTTGTTTTGGGTTTTTTTTGTTTCCTTTTCCCCTTTAATTTGCTTTTTAATTTGGTATGTTTCATATTCTCACATTTTCCTCTTCTCCTTTTATCAATATTAACGTTTATCTCCTGAATTCAGCTACATCCGGCGAGGCGAGAGCCACTGGTGGATGAAGGGCTCCACGCCCCCCCAGATCGCTGAGATCATCATCAAGCTAGTGAAGGACATGGCGGCGGTGAGTGTGAGCGCTTTAGAGTTGTAAGTAAGGACCCTGGAGCCCCTCTAACCCCCCGCTGTGCCCCGCAGGGTCACCTGTCGGACGCCTGGTCCCGGGTCACCAAGAACGCCATCGCCGAGACCATCATCGCCCTCACCAAGATGGAGGAGGAGCACCGCTCCCCCGTACGCTGCATCGCCACCACCCGGGTACGAACACACCGCTCTGCAGCATTTGCTCCCGCTTTCAATTAGGGTTGGGCAAAATCTTACCAGGAATATTTGTCTTATTTCTTGTTAAAATGTCTCATTTTTAGTCAAAAAATCTCATTACACTTAAAACAAGAGTCATTACCAGAAAAATAACTTATTTGATAATTTTCACCTGTTTCAAGTAAATTTTCAGTTGAAATAAGTAGAAAAGTCTGCCAGCATTCCAGTGATGCGTCTTGTTTTAAGTGTAATGAGATTTTTTGGACTAAAAATTAGACATTTTAAGTAGAAATAAGACAAATATTCTTGTTAAGATTTTGAGTTTTTGCAGTGTAGCTCCCGATCACTTGAGTTTGAGTTTCTGCTGATCCCGATTTTTCCCGATCCAATCACTTTTTTTGGCTCCCGATACAACTCCGATACTTTTCCCGATCAGATACATTTTGGCAATTAATTAAGTAAAAAAAAAAGAAAAAAAAAAGGACTAAAACTCAAATTGTCCCAAGTTTCTTTTCTTGTCCATTCTCTCCAACATGGACATATATTTCTTTTCACTGACTGCATCATTGGATCAAAACAAAGCTTATCAGCTCTGGTGCCACAAAATGTACAGTAGAAACATGAAATTGTAAACTAAAACAAAAAGTGCAGAATAGTGCAATAACAGAAATAAATACATTTCACTTCAAAAGAGGTAGTTTACCTACTAGGTTCAAAAGTTGAATGACATCCAGTCAAACTCACAATCAATAAGAAAATTAAAATACATTTTGGCTTAACCTTAGTGCAGAATTCTCAACAGCATGAAATAAATAGCAGCAGCTTTTCATCTCGGCTGTTATAGTTTTCTGTCACTGTGTTGTAATGATGTTACGCAGAGCGTAGGAACCAAGTGTGGTTGTTCAGAGTCGGACCCTTTAGACCGTAACACCAGCCGTAAAATAGCAGTCCGTCAGAGTCAATAAAGTACCAAAAGATGATTAACGAGTGACGGATAATCAGGCGCCGCCCAAAAGCAATATCTTATAATAAACACTCATCAACTGTCTGTATTGTTAAATACAGTTTTAAATACAATATAAAATTATTTAAGAATGAATATATATTAAAAACATTAATAACTAGTAGGGGTGTAATGATACACTAATCTCACGATACGGTACGATACACGATATTGAGGTCACGATAACGATACGATACGATATTATAACAGTATTTTTTTAACAACCTTGAATGAGGAACATATGACTGGAAAAAATGGTCTTTTATTTGAAAGAAACAAAATACAAAACAATGCTGTGCGTTTGCCCTATTGTTACAGTTTGTAATGCTTTATAACTGTTTAAGTTTTAAAGAGAAAGCCAGGCCAACCATTTTCCACAAACTGAACTAAAAGTAAATGTCAGGTTTGCATTATGCATCTTCAGTTTCATACAAGTACAAATATTTTGCACAAACTGAATAGTTTCTCTCATGTATGACCCACTGCACCAACAGGATGTTACTAGTCAACATAATAGATTAATATTAATAATCCAATATCACCCTACAGTTTGTCACCTCCACGACGCGTATCATGACGTTTTTGTATCGCAAAATTTCGTGGCACGATATATTGTTACACCCCTAATAACTAGGTATGTCCCGATACTTTTTTGGCCGATACTGATGTTTTGAAAATACCGTGATCTTGGCCCGATCGATCGGGTGGCCGATCGATCGATACTACACTACTTCCAAGTACTGATGCTGTTCTCTCCCCGGTCCGTTAGCTGTGGCTGGCACTGGCGTCGCTGTGCGTGCTGGACCAGGACCACGTGGACCGGCTCTCCTCCGGCCGCTGGATGGGCAAAGACGGCCAGCAGAAGCAGATGGTGAGACGAGGGTGACGACAGAACCAGCTTTTATCAGAGTGATGGACAAAAACCCGTAACATCTGCTCCTCTTCTGCCCGCAGCCCATGTGTGACAACCACGACGACGGGGAGACGGCAGCCATCATCCTCTGCAACATGTGTGGAAACCTCTGCACCGACTGTGACCGCTTCCTGCATCTGCACCGACGCACGCGCTCCCACCAGAGACAGGTGGGTTTCCGGGCTCCAGTAATCAGAACCTGGAGTTTATTCTTCAGGGAAGGACATTTAACAGCTACTTTAACAAGAGTTTAGTGGGGGGTTTTTTTGTTGAAATTTTCTGTTTATTTGAAAAAGCAGTTGTTTCAATATACAGTATTCCATTCGCATGCAGCTCTTTAGCGCCGCCCTAGTGGCTCCTGGAGCTTTTTCAAAAATGTTTGACTTTTTTTTTCCTTTTTTTTCTTCTTTTTTTCCTTTTCTTCTTTTTTCTTTTTTTTCCTTTTTTTTCTCTTTTTTTCTTCTTTTTTTCTTCTTTTTTCCCTTTTTTCTTTTTGTTTTTTTCTCTTTTTTTCTTCCTTTTTCCTTTCCTTTTTAATCTCGACATTTTAACTTTTTCTCAAAATTCTGTCTTTTTTATCAAGATTTACTTCAACATTAATCTTGACATTTCGACTTTTTTCTCGACATTTCAAATTTTTTCTCGAAATTTTGAATTTTTTCTCGACATTTTGACTTTTTTCACGAAGTTCTGACTATTTCCTCGTCATTTCGACTTTTTTCTGAACAATTTGACTTTTTTCTCGACATTTCGACTTTTTTCTCGACATTGTACTTCAACATTAATGTCGACATTTGGACTTTTTTCTCGAAGTGCATAATAAAAAAAAAATCTTCCCCCAGTAATAACTAATATAGAAACATGCAGCATGTGTTGCCTTCATTCTAAGGCTTATACATACAAGACTTTTCATTTTTTGCGGCTCCAGACATATTTGTTTTTTGTGTTTTTGGTCCAATATGGCTCTTTCAACATTTTGGGTTGCCGACCCCTGATTTAGACCAAATCCCATAGAACTTTTCTTTTTGTATTCTGAGGGAAATGAAAACTTTTCCATGATGTAAATTTCAGTATCAATCCATTCTTCAGTAGTGGCTGGTTCTACTTTTAAGCATCTTCTTGTGACGGATTTCTTACTTGCTGCCAACAGAATACAGAGCATTTTTTTATCCTCTGTATTCCAGTTATGAAACTGTATATAGTTTAGTGGTTCTAACCTGGTGTTTGTGTCTTCGGCAGGTGTTTAAGGAGGAGGAGGAAGCCATCAAGGTGGACCTGCACGAGGGCTGTGGCAGAACCAAACTGTTCTGGCTCATGGCGCTGGCCGACTCCAAGACCATGAAGGCCATGGTGGAGTTCAGGGAGCACACAGGTACGGCAGCGAGACCGGGGCCACGGGGCTTTAACCTGGACCCCCAGGGGACCCGGTACCGGGTCCAGCAGCTGCATGCACCAGTTCATGGGTGGAAAAAGTTCCTCAAGTGCTGTCAGGGTGTTTTCTTTCAACTGTTTCTCAAACAAGAAGCCCTAAAGCCAATATCTCAAAACTCCAACAAAGTACTTGAATGAATGAAGTTTATTCAATCATCACTAAACAAAAACAACACCAAAAAACATTGTGCACAGCATTGACATTTCACACAAAACCAGTAATAATGTGTTGAACAATGACTGAAAAGGCAGAAGCTGCTGCTTATAAAAGCCTATCCTAAAATATCAACTTTCTTTTTTTGGCTACCGACCTCCAGAAAAGCAAAGAAACAATAGAAAAGTAAAGAAACAAGAAAAGGCAAAGAAACAACAGAAAAGCAAAGAAACATTAACAGATAGTCAAATCGCACTTATAAGCTTCAAAAATAGCTTTACAAACCATTTTCTTAAAAACCAAAAGAGAATGACATGTTTTTAAATGTATGTTTGCATCATTCCAGAGTTTAACTCCAGTAATGGAGACACGTCTCCTTTTCATACCTTTTTTAGCTTTTTGTACAGTAAAATTGCAGACACCTTTAGTTTATTTTTGGTCATGACACAAAAAAAAAACAAAGAATAAAAATGACAACAAGAAAACGAATACACTGTTCAAAGAAAACATTACAAAAAAGTTTCCAATATACAAATAAACAAATAACATCTAGACCGAAAAAGGGGTTGGCTGAAGCAAAGTTTATTATTTGCCTACCCTCAAAAAGATTAATTAAATTAATGAAATAAAAGCAAGAAGTAAGAGAAACCTCTAAGATTATACGGAGTCTCCTGAATTGAAAAGAACCTCTGTATTGAGTCAATACTTGATTTATAACAACTTCAAAGTACATATGCAACAATGATGGTGACTAACACGAGCAACACCCGCAACAGAACGCTACAGAACCAAGACCCCAGTTCTCCACCCAACGTGGTGGGGATCATATGAAACTAGAAAAGCTTTCAGATGATACGGAACATAATCCTTTCTGAGTCGACCTCTTCATGCCGATCTCTAAACAAACATGAAGCAGGCAGTGGTGTCTTTATAATTATATGCATTGCTATCAGGGTGTTTTCCACTGTGCAAACTAAAAAAGAATTAGACGAGGATAAAAGTCTTCTTTTTTTTTTCTGGTTTATCACAATTTGCTCAGGCATGTGAACATTCACAACTTTTCTGACCCTGTAAATGTAAGCTGTGAGGTCGTAGCTATCCATCGAGACCAATATTCTGCATATTGTCCTTATAATTGTGGAGATATTGTTGTTTTATTTTGGATAAACTTGTTCAGGATAAATTCACCTCCCAAGTCCCTGGAGGTTAACAGGTTGAGTCGTAAACGTTCCCTGATCTGACGAGCCGGTGTGTTTCCAGGGAAACCGGCGTCCAGCAGCTCGGACGCCTGCAGGTTCTGCGGTACCAGGAACGGGACGGAGCTGTCAGCGGTGGGCAGCGTCTGCTCGGACCCCGACTGCCAGGTATCACACCCGCCGCCTTCATTATAGCTCACCCGTACATACCGTCTAGGGCTGGGGATCCATTCAAATGTCAAGAATCGATTTGATTCCGATTCTTAAGATTCAGAATCGATTATCAAGATTTGATTACATCCGATTTGATTCTGATATTGATTTGGGTTAGTGTTATTAAAACTGTTTTTTGAGCTGTTGCATGAATTATATGACTGTAGTTCTGCAACATATTAATACTAGTATTATATTGAGATTCAACAGCAAGTATTGCAGCTAATGATGCTGTAAGGACCAATCAGCTCCCAGAATGCTGATAGAACTGAAACAGAAACATCGTGGGGCAGAATTACCAAACAGATCCAGGGAGGAAACAGAGACGTATGAAATCGGTTTTATTTTTTCCCACATTCCGTTAAAATTTTTGGGAATTTGGTTTTTAGCATTTTATGCAAATGTAACCCCAAGACCGTATATAAAGTAATGAAATATAAACAATTTATGCAATTATAACTGAAAACTTTAATGTTTTCATACCTTTAAACATATTTAAAGGCAAAAACATGGCACCAGTTATTCTTGTGTCCAACAAAACATTCCTTTTTGGGGCATAAACAAAAAAATACCAAAAGTTGTAATGTAATGATGAAAAATTGATCTTTAGACATATCAATTGATTTTTAGGAATTAATATGAGAATCAATTTAGAATCAGAAAATCGATTTTTTTTTCAACACAGGCCTAATACCGTCTAAACGCAAATACAGTTTAAAAGATAAATAATAATCAAAGTCAGACAAATATTCTATTCTATTCTTCTAAGTTGACAATTTTCTGAGTTCATAATGAAACGTCTGTGGTTCCTTTTGCTAATAAAAGCAGATGATGAATGGAGTCGTGATCAGCATCAAATCAAGAAGTTAAAAGTAAAATATAAATCTTTTTTTTATGTTATTTATACAAAATATTCAGCACTTTTTCTTAGCTCAGCCTTTGTGCAGCTATGTTATGCAGGATTTCTCTGCATAAATGAATTTTCTTGATACCTTATCTTTGTATTTGTCTTTCTTGGGGATTTGTCTGAATTATTACTTAAGGCAAGGCAAGTTTATTTGTATAGCACAATTCAACACAAGGTAATTCAAAGTGCTTTACATCAACATTAGAAGCACCAGGACACAATTAAACAGTAAATAACAAATAAAATGCACTTCCACCTCTGTTTAAATTTGTGCAGAAGCTTTGTGCTTCCCACTTCTGAGGAACGGTAAACACAGCTGTTGTGAAGTTAGATGGGGATAAAGATGAAGCTTGGGGGCCGGTTGGGGTCTGTGATGTCACTGCTGCCTGCAGGTGAACCGTGACATCACTGAGACGGTTTCACAGCTCCGCCCCTCCGAACCGCGTCACAAGGCTGAGCTGTATCTTGAGTTTTTGAGCTGACAGTCTCCTCCATCGTTGTCCCTCAGGAATACGCCAAGCTGGCCTGCAGCAAGACGCACCCGTGCGGCCATCCCTGCGGGGGGGTGAAGAACGAGGACGCCTGCCTGCCCTGCCTGCACGGCTGCGACAAGAGCACGGGCTGCCTGAAGCAGGACGCCGACGACATGTGTATGATCTGCTTCACCGAGGCGCTGTCGGCCGCCCCGGCCGTACAGGTACGAGCTCCACCGCCGCCGCCGCCACAGCGTCTTCTCTCCTCCGGGACTCAGGTTTCAGTGATTTAACTGACGGCTCTGTTTCCAGCTGGACTGCACACACGTGTTTCACCTCCAGTGCACCCGCCGAGTCCTGGAGAACCGCTGGCTCGGGCCCCGGATCACCTTCGGGTTCATGCTGTGTCCCATCTGCAAGGTACGGAGCCCCTCTGTTTCCCAGCATGCATCACTCCTGTACAGGGTACCGCCTCTGCAGACCTTTATACCCTCTAGTATAGCTCTGCTAAAGAAATTATAGAAGCATTATTCATTTCATAATGCACTAGGTTTGGTGTGCAGCACTTTAGGATCATTGTGTGAGGTTATGTTATTGTAAAGTGTTGTACTACACTGCACTTAATCGTTCTATGTCGAATTGTCTTGTATATTGTTCTGTTTTTTGGGGTTTTTTTTAAAGAGTTTTTTGGGGGCTCTAGTAGCCCTTTTTTTTTTTTTATTCGGACTCACAAGAGCATTACAGCAGCATAACATAAGCACACCGACATTATATCTCTACTGCGATCCATTTTTTTTCTTGCAAACAGAAAAAAGAACAAAAACATAAACATGGGGTGTTTTCATTAAGATTTAAAAAAAACTATGTGAAAACAAATGGGTAAATGAAATACATCTCAAACAAAAGCAGGGCGTCTCAGGGAAATATACCTTTTCCAATCTTCCCAGATTGTTTCAAATTTGGATTGTTGCATCCTCATAGAGAACGATATCCTCTCCATTACAAATATCGTAAATTATGTCGTACCAATCATCTAATGAAGGAGCGTCTGGCTTAAGCCAGTTCTTGGTAACAGCTTTTCGCGCAGCTACATTTAGCAAACCAAAACGGGTATCTTGGTTCCACAACCAGAGATACAGAGTGCGCAAACCCAAAAAGAAGTTCGTCCCAGTTAAAAGCAACATCTGACCCAAAAATCATCACTAACTCTGAATGGATTTTATGCCAGAAAGCATTTACTTTTGGACAGGCCTAAAACAGGTGGTAGTGGTTGTTCCTCCTGGGAGCCACATAACCTCCAGCTGGAGGAGCCTGGATGGTGACAGTTCTGAGCAGGTGGAATAAAATATCTGATAAGAGACTTCCAGCCAAAAGATCTCCATGAAGCTGACTGTGATATTCTCCATTGGAATTCACAGTATTTTATCCAAACATCCTCTGAGGGGCAACTGTCCCATTTTTCTAGTGGCCCTTTATTGAAGTTGCAGACAGGAAGGGGGTAGAGAGAGAGAATGGGGATGACATGCAGCAAAGGTGCAGACCGGGATTCGAAACCTGCGACCGCTGCAGGAGGACTGTAGCCATGGGTGCAGATCCCGGGGGGGATGGGAGGGACATGTCCAATTTCTGAAAAACATGAATTGTCCCCCCCAATAAAAATACCCTAAATTATTCAAAATTGAACAAATGTATTTTCAGACATAAAGGTTGAATATGTAGAATATTTATTAAAAATATATTTCTAAAAAAATAATACATCCACGGTGCGTTTTGAGGTGTACAGAATGAAAGTATTGCTACTCCATACATTTTTTTTTTTTAGTCTGAATTAATATTTTTGAAATTTTTGACGGGCTTTTTGACATTTATGTAAATAAATTTGATGTTGGGTCAACTTGTGCTGTGTTTATTGTGCTCTTAGCAATGGGTTAGAACTGTTTACCACCATAACTGTGTTAAAACATGATCAGTTAGTTTAAACAACTTGTTTAGGGCTCGATATTTCATCCATATGTCAATTGATCGTGCATAAAGTAGTCCCATAGGATAAAAGGAAGATGGTGAGAAGAATTTGAGATGAGTAGACACTACATGCCCAAAACCCTTAAAATTATGATTTAGGAATATAACAGTTAAGTAAGCAGTGACACACTGTTGGCTGTTTAGGACAAATAAACAAGAAAGGTAAGCACAATAAATGATTCCCTGTGCAGTATTTTTTGGCGAGCCTTTACCAATTTATGGTATGAGTTGCATATTGGCAAAAAATTTAAAATTAAAATCACGTTGGTGTCCCCCCCAATCCTGACATCGGATCTGCACCCCTGACTGTAGCCTCAGTATATGAGCCGCTTGACTAACCCACTACGCCACCGAGCGACCCCTGTTTTTTAGTTTTTGACTATGTATTCTGACTGCCACAGATGCAAAAAAGAATTTCCGAAAGGACAATAAATTGAACTAACTAACACCGGCCGAGCTGGCGAGCTGCTCCGGTATCGCGCTCACGTCTCACGGTCACATGACTGGTCCTGTTTGCAGAACAAGATCAACCACTCGGTGATCAAGGACCTGCTGGACCCCATCAAGGAGCTGTACGAGGACGTGAGGAGGAAGGCCCTGATGCGGCTGGAGTACGAGGGGCTGCACAAGAGCGAGGCCATCACCACGCCGGGCGCTCGCTTCCACAACGACCCCGCCGGCTTCGCCATGAACCGATACGCCTACTACGTCTGCTACAAGTGCAAGAAGGTGCTGGATGGGGGACGTGGGGGGGGGGGATGTGTGAGCAGGGCTGGGGATCCATTCACATGTCAAGAATAGATTCAGATTCCAATTCTTAAGATTCAGAATCGATTATCAAGATTCGATTCCGATATTGATTTGGGTTAGTGTTATTAAAACTGTTTTTTGAGCTGTTGCATGAATTATATGACTGTAGTTCTGCAACATATTAATACTAGTATTATATTGAGATTCAACAGCAAGTATTGCAGCTAATGATGCTGTAAGGACCAATCAGCTCCCAGAATGCTGATAGAACTGCTTTCAGAAACATCGTGTAGCAGAATTATTTTTTCCCACATTCAGTTTTTATTTTTTCCGTTTTCGGCCTTTTAGATTTTTCCTTTTTGAGAATTTGGTTTTTAGCATTTTATGCAAATGTAACCCCAAGACAGTATATAAAGTAATGAAATATAGACAATTTATGCAATTGTAACTGAAAACTTTAATGTTTTCACACCTTTAAACATATTTAAAGGCAAAAACATGGCACTAGTTATTCTCTTGTCCAACAAAACATTCCTTTTTTTGGGCATAAAAAAAAATTTGCCAAAGGTTGTAATGTAATGATGAAAAAAAATCGATCTTCAGACATACAAATCGATTTTTAGGAATTAATATGAGAATCGATTTAGAATCGGAAAATCGATCTTTTTCAACCCAGACCTGTGTGTTTGGGCCGGAGGGCTGATACTGTCCCTCTCTTTCAGGCGTACTTCGGGGGGGAAGCTCGCTGCGACGCCGAGGCGGGACAGGGAGACGACTACGACCCCAGCGAGCTGATCTGTGGAGCGTGTTCGGACGTGTCCAGGGCTCAGGTGGGTTGGTTGATTGATTGATTGATTGATTGAAATTCTTTATTCAGTCACATCACACTACAAGCATTATCAACACAAACATTATCAACAAAATAGTGACTGAAAAGGCAACAGGCAGAAGCATAGTGCTTATATTAATGCCTGTCTTACATACCAAAATAAGCTGTCCAGAATTCTTTCAATATGAAACAAATACAAAATATACAAAAAAGAATAAACATTAACATTTGTAGCTTTCAAAGATTGCTCTACAAATCTTTTTTTTGTAAACCGCATTAGCAACGGCATTAGCTATTGTTCCTGGGGTCCGACACACACACAACACACTAATTAACACTTAATACATAACAGACATACATTATACAAACAACACAATAATAGACACAACTCCCTTAGTCACAAACAACACAGAGGATAAATCACCATCATTCTCAGACATAAATACATAGAAATTAAGTCAAATAAAACACCTTCATAAACAATACCTGCCTGAAATTACCTTATCTTAGAATTCTTGACCACTTTTCACCTTTATTGTGAAAGGGTTTACACTTCCTGTAATTCTATTCAAAACTGATTCTGTTCCTTCTAAATGTCAAATCATAATTCATTACATTTTAAAAGATATTGTTTCAACTGAATCTTAAACCAATCTTTGCTACCTGCATGAGAAATATGATCTGGTATAGAGTTCCAGCCAAACAAAGTTCTCTGTATCAAACCTGTTCTCATCCTTGGTATTATTAACCTTGTACTGTAATACAGTTGTTTCGGAGATCCTGTCACTAGTATATTCCTCAGAAAACTTAACAAAGTATAAGTTTGTCTTCTATATAACCAGCCTAGATTATTATGTATGGAGCCAGAACAGTCTCATAATTCACAAATGCACACGCCGATCCACAAATGCTCAGGACAAGATTCACAAATGCTGAAGTCCTGGTCGTCGGAAGATGCAGCAGTGATGGTGCTGCTGGGCTGTTTTACCCACCGATCAAACGAGTGAGCTGGATACAGAGGTTATTCAGTCATCGCTCGACAGATACCCACTTTGCTCCAGATATCTTGGTAAATTAATCTCCTGACATGCGCGTGCATGCTCCACCTGGCCACTGCAACTCTTCCCCGTCAGGTAGCGCAACCAGCTCTCTGCTGCGTCTGTCTGGTTTGGAGCTGAATCAGCGGGACAATCCCATGTAACACGTCGTCAAACAAAACTGAGCAAATGCAGAAATATCTCCGCTGTTTCTCATCATCAGTTGCTGCATCTGCAGGACGAACGAGCTCTCCAGTCTCCTGACTGCTCGGGTTGAACGGCCCGACAAACCATCTCTGATCGCACTGTTTTCTTTACCGGGATCACAAGAAAAGCAGAGCAGTGATCTCCTCTCCATCCCGTGTTGCTGTCTTGTTTATTTATCTTTATTCCACCATCTGGTTTATTAAACTACTACGAAATATTTAATCACTTTTCTAAGCGAACGCAGCTCAAACAGCAGGTGTACCCGCCCCTTTAATCTGATTGGTTTATGAGTAAATCGTCCCCCACGTGGGATGCGCTCATGTGATTGGCTGAAACAACGGAAGATATCTGATTGGTTGCAGATCCTTCCATGTTAAAAAAAAACGTATTTGTGGATCGAGTCACGTCAGGGGAGTCTCAAAAGTCACACACAAATCCAGTGCAGCTCACAGACAAAAAAACGTTTGTAAATCAGGTTATATTTGTGTGTGCATCAAAAATACATTTGTATATCTTGTCCTACGCACGTGTGAATTGATCTGTGCATTTGTGGATCTTGTCCTGTGCATTTGAGGTTTGGCGTGTGCATTTGTGAATTATAATACTTTTCTAGCTCCATACTTCTGCTGCTGGACACATTAGATCTATAAGGACACAATAAAGCACAAAGTGCAGCTTTATTTTGTGCCACTTGTAATTTCTCCACATTCTTAACTGAAGTATTTGACCAAACTACAAAACAATAATCCAGTAGCCACAAAACCAAAGCATTCAAAACCTGTCTCCTAACATCTAGAGATAAACATTTGGAAATTCTCCTCACTAGTGACACGCCTCTTTCCATTTTTCAAATCAGTTTTATTATGATCTAGAATGACACCCAACACCTTTGTCTCATAAACCTGTTCAACTGTCCATGTTTCCATGCGTGTCTGAACGTCTCCGTCTCCTTCCCCCAGATGTGCTCCAAACACGGGACGGACTTCCTGGAGTACAAGTGCCGGTACTGCTGCTCCGTGGCCGTGTTCTTCTGCTTCGGCACCACGCACTTCTGCAACGCCTGTCACGACGACTTCCAGAGGATGACCAGCGTCCCCAAGGAGGAGCTGCCGCACTGTCCTGCAGGTGACGAGCTGCGGCGCTGCGACGCCACGTTACTGGCGGCGAACTGCTGCGGTCTAGACCTGCAGATCAGTCTCCGGTCTACGGTTCTGGTTCACCTCAGGGGTCCGTTTACGACCCGGCCCCTCGATCTCACCGCTCTTAAAGGCAGTGGCGCCGTGAGGTCTGAGCCGCAGGACCTTAACGCTCTCGATGACTCCAGCGGCCCATAATGCATCACCAAAGACGTGTGTTGATGCCACAGTTTCTACATAAATCACCAACCCGACCCAAAACAACTTTATTGGTGCCGTTCACCTCTAGTCTTGGGCTCAATAAAATAATAACAAATAATTAATATAATAATAATAATAATAATAATAATTAATTTTATTTAGAGGTGTATAAAGTACTTGAAAAAAGTAGAAATGCCATAACTGAAAAAAGGCTTTGGTAAAAGTTAAAGTCACCCATAAAACTCTTAAAGTAGCTCACATTAAATGTACTACAAAACTACAACTACAAAAGTATCTTGTGAAAAAATATACTCAAGTATCAAAAGTAAAAGTACAAGTATTTTATAGTACGATTGAAAAGAAGCAACACAACCAATTTCACTTTCAGGTGAATGAAATGTGGTATAGAATACAACACCAAAAATAAACTGTCTTTCTTGCAAAATAGAATTCTTTGATTATTTTCATTTGTAACGAGTAACGAGGTGGCAAATGTCAAAGTAACGAGGTAAAAGTATATTTTTTAACCTTTAAATGTAGTGAAGTAAAAGTCCTGATTAAAAAAAAAATGCAAGTGAAGTACAAATCCTCAAAAAAACTACTTTAGTGTAACGAAGTACATCTACTTCGTTACTATACACCTCAACATTTCGACTTTTTTCTCGAAGTGCATAATGAAAAAAAAATCTTCCTCCTCTAAAATATTATTTTTATTTTTCTCCTGTCTGGCCCTAATACTCTCCGTACAATATTGATCAAAATAATCGTGATGAAAAATCGTGATCACAATATTGATCAAATAATCGTGATCATCATTTTGGCCATAATCGTGAAGCTCTTCCACATTTTATTGATTTTTAATAATAAAAGTAACAGTTCTCATCCCTTGAATTTGATGAATATAGAATCTATTGTCAAAATGAATTAAAAAAGGTCCAGTTTGATGGACGGTAGATCTGCTGTGACGGTTTAAACATCCCGCCTGGTTCCTATCAAGTTCACGAGAACTGATGAAGGTGTAATTGTTGTCTCCTCCTCCTCCTCCAGGACCCAAAGGAAAGCAGCTGGAGGGCAGCGAGTGTCCGCTGCACGTGGTTCACCCTCCGACGGGCGAGGAGTTCGCCCTGGGCTGCGGCGTGTGCCGGAACGCCCACACCTTCTAACCCGGCGGGAGCCTTTTTACTGGGAACCAGTTTGGATACTGTGATGTTTCCGGCCGCCGCTGAGGCTCAGCGGACGAGCCGCCCCTCGCGCCGTGAAGTTCCCCCCCCCGGACGCCGGACCGGGTTTCCCGGGTTTCCCGGGGTTCCCGGGTTCCTGCTCTCCACCAGGGAGTCCTCAGGCCTCCCACCATCCATCAGCATCCCAGGCCTCTGCTGCCGGCGCCAGCCGGAGCTTCTTAGGATCCGGCGGGACCTGAAGGGAAAAAAGGGCAACTAAAAAAGAAAAGAAGAAGAAGAAGAAAATAAAAAAAGAAATTCCTTGTGACGTGTTTGCATGCAGCCGGTGTATCCCCTCGGCTTCTATAGACGTTGCACCTCCCAATCACCGAAGAGTAACAGTACAAGATTAAAACATTTGAATTTGCTTAAAGGAAACTGTGGATTTAAAAAATATATAAGAAAAATAAAAGGAACGGGCCGCGTTTTCAGCCTCCTAACTGAGAATTTCAAATATTGTTGTATGTAAACTTTTTTTTTTTTTTGTAATCTTGTACAGTATTCCCCGCTGTTAAAGTGCATCGTGGGTCGACGGTCACAAGAGGACGAGTCGGTGGATGAGACTGTTAAGAAATATTGCATTTGGAAGGAAATAGTGTATGATTTATCTAATCTTGTATATAATGATACTATTCAAAAAAAAAAAAAACTAGCTGTATTCCGAAGTTGCTCTCTTCACTTCAGTTTTTGTTTGATATTCTGGGTTTTTTTGTTTTGAGCCAGAACTTTTAATGAAGTGCAATACTGGGTGTGCCTCCTATTTTGCAGCTGTTCAACCTCTGGAATGTATGTCAAATAAAAGCCACTGTACATTTTTATACAGTAGACGGTCGTGACCCCCCTCCTCTAGATGTCTGTTTTACCTCTGTTTTACGTCTGGAGCCGAGGACGACGAGCCAATAAACCCCGGATGTAAATCTCGTTTTTGCAGCTCTCACCAGTTTAAGAAAAAAGGAAAAAAAAAAAAGCACCAAAATTCTTCAGAAATACAAAAATAATACTGATAATAATAAAAAAAGTCCCAGTGAGAGCGACGACAGCTGTACGATCCGAGGGGCCAGTCTCCAAACCAAATAGAGTTGTGCACCTGTAATGCTTTTTCCTAGAAAGGAGGCAGGACGAGGGGGCGGGGGGGGTGATGGGTGGGGGGTGTCGGGAACAAAACAGCTGCTGTTAAATAAAAAGCTTAATACTTGTGAATCTGCTCTGTAATATCTGTGGTGGATGGAGTTGAATGGTAATAAACCGGATTCTCTGTTTCACCAAGTAGAATCTGTGTCGTCTGTTGATAAAAGAGGCAATAAAATAAAAACCACGTGACTTCTGGGAAAACACATGACCGTGTTGACACAAGGTCCGTTTGTGCAGGAAGAATCTGGACCGTGAAGCATTTGGGTTGTTGTTTTACTTACAAAAACACATTTATACAAACTGCTTGTGGAAGAAATACAATATGAGAAAATAGAACATATTTTGGGAGGTATGAACAAGAGACATACACACAAACAATAAGGTAAATATAAAATAAATGAATAAAAACAGGCATTTTAAGCCAAATAGCATCGACATTTCAGAAAGACATTAAAAGGGATTCAAAGTCTAACGTCCTCCACGTGATTAACCACTTACTGTCATCGCAGTCTGTTATTTCAGTGTAAAATGATGCAAACAGTCAATTTGATTTGATTTTATTTTATTCAAAGTAGTAGGGCTCCCAAACTTTATAAAATTGGTCTGTTTTTGAATGTAATATACATTTGATTTGATTTTTATTTTGTACATGTAAAAGACAACAATTAAAAGAGAAGATAAGAAAACAAAACAAACTAACAAAAAAAACCAAAGAATTTCATACTTTAACACTTAATATCTTAAGTTACATGTGCAAAAAGGAGTAGGAAGAAGTGTAACTTATTTAATCCTACCCCCATTCACTTCTTTATTAACAAGTATTTATAACTAACTATACTATAATTATACTCACACACTTACCTATACATACAGTACAAACACATATTTGAATATTTCTATATATTTGTACACACATGCCCATATACAGTAAATATACTTATTTACACCAAACTATCTTTATATTAAATCCATCTGCTCTATATCTATATATATATATATATATATATATAGATATATATATATATAGATATATATATATATATATATATACATACTTATACACATATATATATATATACACATATAATTACCTGCCCATTTCTGTACATAAATATAAACAAATCTACCCATTCACCCAATAGTGTTACATCAGGCCCATAAAGCCCCTAAACCCCTTCCTCTTTATACCTTGTGAAAATCATGTTTTTATATTTGTTTTTAAACTGGTTAATGTTTGGACATGTAAGGTTCTCTAATGGCACCAGATCAAACACCACTCTTTGCAAACCTTTAACAGTTGGTACTTTTTCATTGATCCACTGCAATAAAATATTCTTCCTCGCTGCATAAGTCAGAATACAATACAGCCTCCTGTTATGTTTAATGTTAAATGAGAGATACAGGGTCCATCTTCTCCAGTTTTAAAACTAATATCTTATCTATTTCAGACCAATACACTTGCAGTTTACAACATGACCAAAAACAATGAGTTAGGTACCAATTTCTATCTTGCACGTGGATGAGAGAGTAGGACTGTAGTGAAGTCTACGGTTGGGGGATTTGTGCATTCTGTGTTTAATTTTTAACTGTATTGCTTGGGAGCGATTGCAAACTGAATTGATTTAGCCTGTCTCCATACATCCTTCCATTCTTCTTCATCAATTATGATGTTTAGCTCCTTCTCCCATGTGCCTTTAAGCTTATGTGAAATACAGAGCTTTATAAAATAGGCTTACAGATATTTCTCTTCCTGTTCAAAATAACTTCTCAACAGGAAGAGCTTTCAAGGTTCTCAACTAACGTAGTAGTGTGCCAGATATAATGCCTTATCTGTAAATAAGGAAAGAAGTCATGTCTGGGGATAGAATATCTCTCTATCATTGGTTCAAATGTCATAAGCATATTATCAGATATTAAGTCCCTCAGTCTATTATCACCATTATCACTGTTTAAAACTAACATCCACCACCCCAGGCTGGAAATCAGGATTATTCCCAATAGGGGTGAAAACTTGATGTTAAGTTTGACTTTCCTTCAAATTGACACACTAATTGCCAGGCCTTAAGTGTATTAAGCGTAACCAGTACTGGAGTTGAGGGGGGATGAGGGGGGATGGCATCTCCCCTGAAATAAAAACGGTCCAAATCATCCCCCCTGTAAAACTGCCATCCCTCCTTTCCATCCCTTATGTCTAAATTTCTCACTTGCAGACGTCAATTTTCCATGAGATTTAGGGACTAAATTGTGGAATTATTTTTCCCACCTGGTAAAGACTCTTCCTCTTTGAAATGTTATAAAAGACGTTTGAAGGAACTTGACTGCTGTTTTGTAACTGTTTTATTGTTGTACATGTATCCATGTTTTGTTTTTTTGTGTTTCACTCTTAGTGACATGATCATTTCTACCATTAGTCTTATTTGCTCAGGAGTCAATACAAGTTATAAAAACAATATCCCATGCACACTCACACACACTTATTTTTTTGTCTTTATTCTTTATTATCATCTATATATTGCATTATTAGTTTGCCATCACTTTTGTGTAGTTATACTTTTTGTTTTTGTATGTTAATCTTGTGTTCTTTATAACATGTGAAGTTTTAATAACTTCGGTGGACGCTTAAAATAAGCCCATTGGGTTTTTTCCTTTTCCTGCTCTGTATAGTATTTATCTTTGATATTTTCTTGTATACCTTTAAAACTGTGTGTGGCAGGGTGCAGGATTGGGGCAGGGTCTGCAGGGGAGAGAGGGAGTGCGGGGGAGTGACGCACAGGTGACGCGGCTGGAACAGCTGATGATGCACAGGTGTGTCTAATCACTCGCCGTGTATTTCAGTAAGTGTAGCAGGGCTAGTGCTACGGGGCCCGTCCGCCAGGACAGAAAGGACACGGGGTTTTGTGCAAGAACTCTTTATTCACCAGATCCAAACACCCACACGTGAACAAGCACCTTCAGCCAGCAGACCCCTTTGCTGCTGTGCAGTCCCTTCTTATCAAGGCAGGCAGGGTGGAGAGGTTGATGGAGCACACCTGTGCCCCATCACCTGAGTGGCTGCTCCTCCACCCTGCCACACAGAACTGGCCCAATTTGGCCCCTTTTCAGGGTTTGGAGTAGTTCTAAAGAAAAGCCAAAAAAAAATAAAAAAATTCCCCCAAAATCAAAAACCACAACATCCAATTTCACTAATAGGAGACCCTAAAGATAATAAAAATCATTGTTGTGTGCGTGGTTGGTTCTAGTTCGGGTAGGGGGATCTCGAAAACTAAAGCCTTTTTTGAGGATTTGTTTTTTTTTTTTTTTATAAATCTTTATTGACAAAGAAGATCACAACGTACAGTGAACAGTAAACAGGTGGAACAGAGAACAGAAGAGCCAGGGGTTACAGTGTAATATATAAAAACTTTGTAGATGGTGCAAATATTCACAGTCTTAATAGCCTTTTGATTAGAACAATCAATAAGTGATTTAAAATAAATTTCCATTTCCTTCTGAAACACAACAAAACAAGTTTTTTTGTTAATGAATTTACTTTTATGTAACACAACATTTTCCCAAAACAAAGAAAAATCTTCAGTGAGATGATCAATAATAAATCTACTGAGGTCTGCCCAAAATGTTTTTGTGTAAGAACAATACCAAAACATATGTAAAACAGTTCCTGGATAAAGGTAAAAAAAAAATGAGCAGTTTGTATTAATGTTTTTTTTGTAATTTCTGCATATAATGACTGGCCGGGTAATACTTATGGATAATTTTGAAGGAAACCTCCTTAACCTTGTTTACAATTAAAAATGTATGAGGGAGCATCCACACTTTCTTCCAGTTAATATTTTTAATAAATTGATTCCAATAAGCAGTAACATAAGGGATAGAGACAGAATAGAGCACGTATTTTCCTATTAGTATTTCGGGGGTGTAATGAGAAACAGATTTTGCCCTCTGGAGTCAAAACTGGGGAGAGAAACATGTCCAAGTGAAGGCATGTGTATACCTCTAAATAACATCAAGGTTTTATCTAAGAATTAAGAATTCCTTGTAAGAGAGCAGTGACCTCCTCATTAAACAGCTGTCTCACCAGCCAAATCTGACTCTGAAACCAAGTCTCAAAGAAAAGTGATCTGTTTTTTGAAATTATATCTCTATTATTCCAGATGATGTAAGTGTGTGGTGAAAAGTTATACTTCTATATAAGAGGCCGGGCCTGGAGGAGCTGCTTGTGGAATACAGACAGCTTAACTGGAAGTTTGCCTACATTGTAGTGTCAGCTTAAAATAAAACTTAGACCTCCAAACGTTTTTGAGGACTTGTTCCTAGACTAAACAGGGTTATTATTATCAGTACTAGAGTTGAAAAAAAAATCAGGGGGGTGGTGGATTTTATCATATGGGGACAGATAATTTGTGCTGATTACAAATAATATAATATATTACAAATAATAGCAGTGACCAAAACAGCTGCAGAAATACTGCAGGAATGACATAGCAGCAGTTAAATGCAGCCTTCTGTAAGCTTTAAATATCCACTGGGCTTACATCAAATACATCAAAACACAACAATAAAAAACACTTTTCTGAACTTATCAATATGACTCTGTCCTTCACAGGATAAGTAACATGGATCACTGCAAAAACTCAAAATAAGAACATTTGTCCTATTTCTAGTTAAAATGTCTCATTTTAGTAAAAAAATCTCATTACACTTAAAACAAGACTCATCACTGGAAAAAACAACAATTTTCACCTGTTTCAAGTAGATTTTCACTTAAAATAAGTAGAAAAATCTGCCACTGGAACAAGATTTTTTTTGCTTGTAATGAGAAGATAAATCTTGTCCCACTGGCAGATTTTCCTACTTATTTCAGGTGAAAATTTACTTGAAACAGGTGAAAATTGTCAAATAACAAGATATTTTTCTGGTAATGACTCTTTTTTTTTAAGTGTAATGAGATTTTTTGACTAAAAATGAGACATTTTAACTAGAAATAAGACAAATATTCCTGGTAAGATTTTGAGTTTTTTCAGTGTGTTGTTCTGATTTGCATTTATAGTTATTTCATATGTATTAAATAAATAAATCTTGTTCCACTGGCAGATTTTTCTACTTCTTTTAAGTGAAAATCTACTTGAAACAGGTGAAAATTGTCAAATAAGTTATTTTTCTGGTGATGACTCTAAATGTTGAAATAGCAGTAAAACCACATTCATTGATGAAATGACATAAGGGATGGAAAGGGGGGATGGCAGTTTTACAGGGGGGATGATTTGGACCGTTTTTATTTCAGGGGGGATGATTTTGACCGTTTTATTTCGGGGGGGGGGGGGGGGGGGGGGATGATTTTGACCGTTTTTATTTCAGGGGGAGATGATTTTGACCGTTTTTATTTCTGGGGGGATGATTTTGGCCGTTTTTATTTCAGGGGGGGTGATTTTGAGCGTTTTTATTTCAGGGGGGATGATTTTGAGCGTTTTATTTCGGGGGGGGATGATTTTGACCTTTTTTATTTCGGGCGGGTGATTTTGACCGTTTTTATTTCGGGCGGGTGATTTTGACCGTTTTTATTTCAGGGGGGGATGATTTTGACCGTTTTTATTTCAGGGGGAGATGATTTTGTACGTTTTTATTTCAGGGGGAGGGGGATTATTTGGACCGTTTTTATTTCAGGGGGGGATGATTTGGACCGTTTTTATTTCAGGGGGGATGATTTGGACCGTTTTTATTTCAGGGGAGATGCCATCCCCCCTCATCCCCCCTCAACTTGAGCACTGATTATTATCGTCTTTGACTTTAAGGGGAAAGTTTCAATAAAAACATCCCTTTTTTCCCCTCCGCGTGAGTGCTCTCCACCACAAACGATCTTCGGCCAAACAGCCATTTCACACGGGGGATTTCCCATGATGCACCGCGGCCGCCAAAACAACACTCTCCATTTTCCTCTTCAGGCCGCGGATCTGGTCAGATCTGGGTCAGATCTGGGTCAACTACCGATCTAAGGAGGTTCTAGTCCACGGTTCCGCGTCCAGCCCGTCCCTAATGCCTGCTTCCTGCTCGCTGTTGATGAGTTTCCCGTGCGTGGGCCCCGGTTGAAGAGAAAGCTCCGTGTAAACGAGGTGAGGACGCGGATCAGCGCATTATGCCGCGTTCCATTTACCTCGGAAATCGGAACTGGGAACTCGTAATGGCAGCCATCTTGGAATGGTAACTCGGGGGTGGTGAAGCTTCTCCCACTTTCCCAGTAGGAAATCCCACTTCGAGGGGCGTTCCAGTTGAAAATTCCGACTGTGAACTGGGAAATTCCGACTTCCGAGGACAAATGGAACGCGGCATTAATGTTATTATCCAGCCAGCCAGTCACGTGGTGGCGGCTGCAGGGACGGTGTCGGGTTTCAGGGGCTTTTTAGACTAATATAACTAATATTACTGACACATTGGAGGTTAATTACGTCTATTAAAGGAGTGTATTGTTGTTTTCCTTCATAAAGTTCCGCATTTGTGGCCTTTTAAGGGTTTAATCCAGTTACCCAACCGCGTCATCTGCTGCAAAACCTGCAGATATTTATCAAGACTCAGTTTCATTTCATTTACAGGACTGTCTCAGGAAACTAGAATATTGTGATTTTCTGTAATGCAATTACAAAAATGTCATACATTCTGGATTCATTACAAATCAACTGAAATATTGCAAGTAGGGTCGCCACCCGTACCTTGAAATACGGAATCTTTACGTAATTGAGAATTAAAAGTTGCGTTCCAATACGGACATATATTATGCTCTTATTTATTGATGTCATAATATACAGGTGAAGGTCTGAAAATGTGAATATATTGCAAAACTTCATTCGTAGTAAATTCAACTTAAGGTGAAACAAATATATTATTTCCCACTACATTCAGAGTGAGATATTTCAAGGCTTTAATTTGTTATAATTTTGGTGATTATGACTCACATTTTATGAAAACCCCAAATAAAAAATCTCAAAAAATTTGAATATTTTATGAAATCAATAAACAATTCAATCATCAAAATTATAACAAATAAAGGTTTAACATATTTAGCTTTGCATGTAATGAGGCTGTAATATATTAGTTTCACATTTTAAGTTGAATTATTGAAATAAATTAACTTTTACACCATATTTTTCACCTGTAGGTATATTTTACATCTTGGCTGATGTGGACATACAGGACTGTCTCAGAAAAGTAGAATATTGTGATAAAGTTCTTTATTTTCTGTAATGCAATTAAAGAAAACAAAAATGTCATACATTCTGGATTCATTACAAATCAACTGAAATATTGCAAGCCTTTTATTATTATAATATTGCTGATTATGGCTTACAGTTTAAGATTAAGATTCCCAGAATATAATTTTTTTGAGATAGGATATTTGAGTTTTCTTAAGCTGTAAGCCATGATCAGCAATATTAAAATAATAAAAGGCTTGCAATATTTCAGTAGATTTGTAATGAATCCAGAATGTATGACATTTTTGTTTTTTTAATTGCATTACAGAAAATAAAGAACTTTATCACAATATTCAAATTTTCTGAGACAGTCCTGTACACACATGCATACATATAATTAGCTGCCCATTTTCTAATTTTCACAGTCCTGGAAAGCAGAAAAAAGAGGAAAAATTACAAAGTTTATTCAGAAAAAGAGAGCAAAGAAGATAAAAAGACTGATGGAGGTTCGTCATTACAAATCAACTGAAATATTGCAAGCCTTTTATTATTTTAATATTGCTGATCATGGCTTACAGCTTAAGAAAACTCAAATATCCTATCTCAAAAAATTAGAATATTCTGGGAATCTTAATCTTAAACTATAAGCCATAATCAGCAATATTAAAATAATAAAAGGCTTGCAATATTTCAGTTGATTTGTAATGAATCCAGAATGTATGACATTTTTGTTTTTTTAATTACATTACAGAAAATAAAGGACTTTATCACAATATTCTAATTTTCTGAGACAGTCGTGTATTTATTTAGAATGGGACAACGCACATTAATTAACCCTCCTATATCTGTAATTACATTCAGGCCACCTGGATTTGTTTTGATTTTATGACTCTAGAATTGTCAAATGTGTAAAGAATCAGTGCTCCTGTCCATTTTTTTCGCAATATAACTTCAACTTTCAATATCTGGCAGTTATTCAATATTACTGTGTGTTCTGACTGTGTAATAACTGTTTAACATGAGCACTCAAGTCTGTCATGTAAATGTGCCAGATTTTTAGCCATACCGGTTAATTTACATCTGCAGTCCCTGGCAGGTTTATGGCACATATATAAAACATTGAAAGAGAACACACTAAAACACTTAAAAAACAAAAGCAAGATTTAAAAGACAACTGAAACAACGTCAAATAGCCCTACGCCTGTAAACAATTCTGCACATGTAGACATACACGTAGGATACTATTACTATCACACGCATGCACACACAAATACACACACACACACAAGCAGAGCTGGGTAGAGTAGCCAAAAATTGTACTCAAGTAAAAGTACTGTTACTTCAGAATAATATGACTCAAGTAGAAGTAAAAAGTAGTCATCCAAATAATTACTTGAGTAAAAGTAAAAAAAGTACTCAGTGAAAAAACTACAAATAAGTGGAAAATAATCATCTTCAGGCAAATTAAATCAATAAAATAATAAAATAAATTAAAATTAATAAAAAATACAAAATAGCTTAAATTAAAATAATCTTAAAGTAAATGCAAGTACTTTAATACATAATAAAATAATAACAGAATAAAAAAATAAATTAAGCACAAGTAGCACAAAATTTCAAGCCTTGGTACTTTTCTTTTTTAACCAGGCAGAACTAGAACAAACATGAACTCATAGAAACTCTGTGTGTGTTTGAGTCTGTGTAAATGTGACAAAACATGCAAAAACAAACATTTTTCCCAAAGAATCACCCAGTGATGTCATGAGATTGACGCGTACGTGGATAAAAGGGATAAAAGAAAAGTAACAGCTCAACGTAGCCTAATGTAGCGGAGTAAGAGGAACAGTTTCTTCTTCACAAATCTACTCAAGTAAAAGTAAAAAGTATAGTGATTAAAAACTACTCCTAAAAGTACAACATTTCCCAAAACTCACTCAAGTAAATGTAACGGAGTAAATGGAACTCGTTACTACCACCTCTGGTTATAAGGATGTTTGTTTATTTTATATTTTATCATTATTACTTTTTAATCTCATTTTGTTATTGAGGTTATCTTGCATTATTACTATTACTGTTAAGGTTGTTTTATTTGACTGTTAAGTGTACTTAAGCAGGGAATACCAGTATGGATCATATTGTATCTGTACTTGTAAATGTATATTGTTATGTCTGTTTGTTATGTGTAAACCAGGAAGAGTAGCTGATGTTCTGCAGCAGCTCATGGGGATCCTAATAAATTCATAAATTCATGAACACTAGAGCACAGAGTACAAAAAAATTAGTAAAACCATGACATAACTCTGAATAATGACAAACAACATAAATGAAGAACAAGAGCACACAAACACATGAGCTCACACTAAAGCACAAACAGGTAGTAAAAACAATAACCTGATTATACCAGATTATGACGGCATGTTTGATTATCAAGTAACCACGGTTTTGTGTTTTTAGAGAAGGAATAAAGAGATGTGATGTTCCTTAGTTCTATGGGTTTAGTGTTCCAGGTATGAGCTGCTCCATAGGAAAAGACCGACTGTCCAAAGGAACTTTTTCTCTGTGCAGTTTTACAATCCCCTCTGGTGGCAGCTCTGCTAGATGAGTTTTGATTTGGTTTAATAAAATCATTGAGTGACTTTATTATTCACCAGATTTATTCATATTATCGACATACCTGTCAAGTTTTTAGTGATGCACCGATTGTTCGGTTACCGAAATTGTTTGGCCGAAAATGGCCAAAAAACACTTTCGGTGTTCGGTGGAATAAGTGGGAAAAAAACGAACAATTAATAACGGCGTTGTAATATAAGGAAATAGAGTGACCGCTCCCGTACCGGTTGCACACCACAAACATAAATCGTTGGCCAACCAAAAAGTAACCACATAAGAATTTTACATACAATTTAACATAATGCTGGGGAATTAAAAAATGTTCAGTTTTGTATGTTCAATAAATATTTTCTACCTTGTAATTTTGTAAAAGATTTTTTTCTTTGAAAAGCATGCCTAAATAAAATTTATTTGATTTATGCAATGGTGAAAAAATTGGCAAAATAAATGAAAAACTGCGAAGAACCATGTTCGGTATTGTTCGGTATTCGGCCAAGTGTTTATTATTATTTTCGGTTTCGGTTTCGGTTTCGGCCACAAATTTTCATTTCGGTGCGTCACTACAAGTTTTGGATTTAACAATAAGGGAAATTTTCTGCCACGGTCCCACCAGCCCCAGTATCTTACATTTTAAGACAGATTTACAAGAAATCTAAAATATCTACCTGTCAATCACTTACAAACTACAATTATGTGTCAGAATCTGCTAGTTCTTCCTTTGTTGACACTGAAATGCTGTGGACATTCCCATGTATGTAATTCCTATATAGAGCCTAAATGAAAACACAAAAGGGAATTAAAGCCCATTTATTCATTTTAGATATTTTCAGTTTATATACACATTGATTGTTTTCAAGTGAAACATTTACATTTTCTTTTGTATTTGTCATTTTCACTCATGTGGCTCTGGCGTTTTTCCGAGTTTGTTCCCGTTTTTGCCGCTAGTCTCGTGAGAACTGTCACCCAGAAAACAGCAGGGAGCAGTTCTCGCGAGACTAGTGACAATTCAGTTTGCTGTTTAACAATTATTATATTATAAAATGGGAAATTTACAGGAAAACACTAATACGGGAGGACGGAGGGAAAGACGGTAAAATACGGTAGTTTCCCGACCAAAACGGGAGAGTTGACAGGTCTGATTATCGACTGATGGCAGTGTTTTCCTGTCATGTTACTGGCAGACACATGTACACATGACTACTAGAATGGATCCAGATGGCTGGTTTTCAATAATCAATAGTGGCTGATTGATTATGGTGTTTGTATAGTAACGGCAGGACTGCTTGTCATTGATTAATAAAACACTTACGGGTTTATTCAGAAAGGCAGCGATCGCGAATTTCTATTTTTTTTTTCAGGTCTGAGCTGCAGAAACCGATTTTGGACGATAAAAAAGGCTGGATTTCTCATCAGTCTAAGCTTTTAAACTGACTAATTTAGTGAAAACATTTTTCGTTTTTTAATTCAAGGCTGTGCACATGATGCATCTACTGCATGAAAAGAAAATATAAGCCAATATTGACCTGCAACAATCAGAGCTGATCAGACAAATGTTGGCTGATCACCAGTTGATCAGTCTCAAGGTTATTGTTTTTCTCTGTAAAGAACAGGAAAGTTATATGTTCAAAACATTGTTTGTCTGTTATGTTTGAAACTATTGAGTTACACAATGAAAAACACGCCCTCAGTTGGGCGTGGTTGTCTAGTGTTTATCTTTGTGACTCACTGTGTAAACGGGAAGTTTGAGAGACTGTTGAAAACAACAGTTGAGGCCCAGCAGACGGTGAACCGTGTGAGTCACACACATCTTTGATTGATTAGATTTTTTTTATTTAGCACATATTAAAAAGTCAGTAATACAATTACCATAAAAAAAACAATAGACAGCATAAATGCAAGGAGGTCCAAAAACCCTAGGGGCTTGACAAGAGGACTTGTGTTTGCAAGGCCTGAAATTTTAGTTTAAGTGCTTGAAATTATAACTCGTGTCTTTCACAAAATTGGAATCAGATTGTATAGTTTAGTTATTACAAGGAGAAATAAAATCAGTAAGATGAAACATAACTAGATGTTTACAGCACGATGCAATGTACATAATTGTGATAAAAAAGTGGAAAAAATAATTATGAGTACATATATTCCTGTAGATATTTTACCCCAGCGATAAGGTGCTTGAAGATTTTGAATATCAACCTTGAAAGTGCTTGAATTTGACCTTGAAAAATGTGTAGGAACCCTTAAATGAGCATAAAAATGGACGACATCATAAATGCATATTATACGCAGCACACACACACCACAAGCACATACACACTGCACACTCACACGCACACACAAAGAAAAGAAAAAAGTACATACCCTAAAAAATAAGACAAAGGAAAGAAAGAAAAAAAACTACAATACTGTATAAAAATGAGGGAAAAAAAGACAAATGTGAGTAAGTAGCAGTTTACATCATATTATTAAGCTAATGAAATAGCAAAATATGTTTCACAGATTTTTAAAAATTATTAATGAGAAAGTTTGACCAGGTGGGGAGGAAGTGAATTCCATATCTTGGAACCTGTGTAAGATCTTAAATTGAGATGAAATAGTTGGCGATTGTGGGGGCCGAAGCTGGGATGCTTTACGGGTTAAATAATTATGAAATTCATTGTTCGGGGAAAAGAAATGGTGAAAAAAGTTAGGAAGAGTTTTTTTAAAAGAACCATGTACAAATAGAGGGAATGCGCATGACGTCACAGATGCAACTTCACAGCGGGATTCGCCCACTGAGTGTCAGAAAGACTGAGTGTCAGAAAGACTGAGTGTCAGAAAGACTGAGTGTCAGAAAGACTGAGTGTCAGCGTAAACCTTCAGTTTGAGCAACTGGAAAACATCTAAAATGGGAAAGAGCTGTTGTGCGATCGACTGTACTCATAGAATTAGCAAGAAATCAGAGTTATCGTTCTACACAGTGCCGATCCTGGCTCCCAGGGGGCCCTAAGCAGGAATCGCGGCCGCGGCGATTTGGGCCGATTTGGACTGATTTTGGCCGCTCACATCTGACTCACTTGTATCTGGCTGTGGCTGTTTTGTGGCTTTAGTCACAAACTTAGACACAAACTGTTATAAATCCACTACCCCCACCCCCTCTGCCCCGGGCCCACCACACACACACACACACACACACACACACACACAAACACACACGGCATAGTAACAGAATGCAAGCTAATTTTATGCAAATTTGAAATTTATAATATAATATATATATATATATATATATATATATATATATAATATTATTATATATTAGCTAGGTTAATCCAAGTATAAAAATATCCGCCTAGGATAAAAACTGTATATGGCCCACTGGGATAGGTACCCCAAGGCTCTGGTCATAGTCATACAGATACAACTAACAAAGTTACAGCAAAACGACAAAAAATCATGCTGTAGATTGTGCATGATTTTCTTGTGTACAACACTGTGGCAAGTTCACCACAACAATGGGGAATTACACCCATTTTCATTCATACCTCCATGGTGTCCCCCCACAGATTGGAGGTATGTCACTGTTTTATTATTATTTCCACAATTCAACTTCCAAAGTTCCACACCACCACACAGCATCATTCTGTAAGCCAATATCTACCGTATCTTAATTACATGATGACATAGTAAAATAAAAACAAAAACACGACATTGACGTTACTAGTCTGCAACACTGCAAGTTGCATGGAAGTCACGTTGGCTGGTTACCTGACTGTTGTTGACGCAGCTCATCATTCCGTTGCTTCTTTTTCTTTTTTCCGCACCCTGAAGGATATATCCTTTTCATTTTGCAGTCTGCAGTGTTGGTGTTACTGTTACTACTGTAACTCTGAACTAGGTTTTCTTTTTAGCGCCGGCTCGGTCACCGGCTCGTAAACGTAAACAAACAGCTGCTGGCTGCTGCACCGTGCACGCATGAGATTGAACGTCAAGTTACGTTTTTGGATTCACAACGCACCACTGCGCAAATACCGTAGCAGCAGTTGTGGCGAGGGGTCTGTCTGTAGTACTCAGATAGTGGGAGGATTTGCCTAAACTCCGCAAATTCGCTCAGGCAATTGGGGGCCCCTGGCCGTCGGGGGCCTTACGCAATGTGCGTACTCTGCGTATAGGAAGGGGCGGGGCTGGTTCTACAGACTGCCAAAAAATAAGCTTAAGAGAGACAAATGGGTCGCTGCAATATAAGATAAAAAAAAAATCGTGCGAAGGAAAGAAAAACAGTGCAAAAAAAGCAGGTAGAATGAGTGTGAGGTAGACAGGTATTGCATAGATATTGCACATATTGTTGAATAAACGGTCAAATCATAAAGTTTGGTGTCCTCGTCACTTTAATTTCTCCAACAAATCCTGCCTTGAAGTCGGACCAAGCGTCAAGACTTTTGTACGCCTTCAAGCTTTGCTTCGTGTATTTCCCCGGCGTAGAAATTAAGTACATATAAATATCAGAAACTGGATTCGTGGACAAATATGAATGTCCATGGACCACTGGTTCTTGGTAACTGTACCAAATATTAATGTCCATGGACCACTGGTTCTTGGTAACTGTACGGGTCACTGTCAAGTCCAACTGATGCTAATTTAAGCCGATAATCAGCTGTTATTCCGTCTTCTCCACTAGTTGCAGCTGTTTTTGCCACTCAGTGTGAGTAAGGGTGAGTTACGAAGTGACGTCAATGCAGACCCTGTATTAATCTGATAGATATTAAGGATGCCAAATTTACGAAACAAAGGTAATGAATGACTTTATTATTTGATAATAATTTTATATTTTATTTCCAGAATGAAAAGGATGAAAGGAGGAGAGGGGGGCAGCAGCGGCTGCTCCGGCGGAGACTCCCCCGAGGCCTGTACGAAGCTGCGGCGCCGTATGAGCGAGGACTCGGAGGCGTTAGAGGCGGCGAGTCCCGACGAGGCGCCGCACTGCGACTGGTCGCTGCTTCCCCAGGAGCTGCTGCTGCACATCTTCCAGTACCTGCCGCTGCTGGACCGGGCCTTCGCCTCGCAGGTGTGCCGCGGCTGGAACGAGGCCTTCCACATGCCCGAGCTGTGGCGCTGCTTCGAGTTCGAGCTCAACCAGCCGGCCAGCTCCTACCTGAAGGCCACGCACCCCGACCTCATCAAGCAGATCATCAAGCGCCACTCCAACCACCTGCAGTACGTCAGCTTCAAGGTGAGGGGGGGTCTGGGAGACTGTACCGGTCCTGACCCGGGTCCTGATGCCGGTGTTCTGTCAGTCCATGCTACCCGTCCAGATCTGCTACTTTGTGGTTCTGCACACAGTCGATTTTCAAAGTTTGTTTACCACACCCATAATTTTATGCTTCCCTTCAGTCCACGCTGCTGTTAACGATGAGTAACATCCTCAAATCCCTAAGAAGATATATATTTACATATATATGTACAAGCCAGCAGAGATAATTTTAGATCAGGGGTGTCAAACTCATTTTGCTTGGCGGGCCGGATTTGACCAATTTTCGTCTCAAAATAACAAAAACGGTGCAAATTTTTTTTTTCTTTCTTTCAAAGGTCTTTTTATTAACGAAAAGTCAAGAATAAAACATTAACTTTACAGGAAGATTTTTTCTTTTTTTCCCCTTTATCCGTCCCCACCCAGACCACAACACAGCATTATGATATAAGAATCAAGCATAGCGAAGTTACAGACAATTGAATGAGTTAGAAAATAAATAAATAATTAACTATATTTAAATAAACAAGTACATAAAAAAAAAAAAAAAAAAGGGTAAAAAAAAAAAAAAAAAAGGGTAAAAAAAAAAAAAAAAGGGGGGAGAGGGGGGGGGGGGGGGGGGGGTTCGAAGCTACTCCAAGACTACCGTTGAAGGTTTCTCAAAAAGTGCCAAGAAGGGGCGCCACAATCTGTAAAATTTATTCTCTGAACCTTGGATAGTGTATCTAATCTTCTCCAGATTCATGCACAGCATTATTTCTTTGAGCCAGTGTGAGACAGAAGGAGGTGTAGACTCCTTCCATTTAAGTGTGATACCTCGTCGAGCCAATAAGGAAGCAAAAGCCAGAACCCTGAGTTTAGCTTTGGGCAAATCCAAGTCTGGAGCAATTCCAAAAATGGCAGTCAGAGGATTTGGCTCAATTTGGTGACAAATGGTCTCAGACATTATTTGGAAAACTGAGGTCCAAAAGTTACCTAAAGAGGGACACGACCAATACATATGATAAAGTGAAGCAGGTTCATTTTTACATTTGTCACAAGTGGGATCAACTTCAGGATACATTCGAGCCAGTTTAGTTTTTGATATATGGGTGCGATGCACTACTTTGAATTGCAAAAGTGCATGTCGGGAACATAAGGACGAAGAGTGAATCCGATCAAGTACTGAGTCCCATATATCATCAGTAAAAGTGTAATTCAGGTCTTGTTCCCAAGTCGTTTTTATAACCGCCATTGAGGAGCAGTGTAGTTTGGAAATAAGGTTATATAGGTTAGATATGGTACCTTTAGCTGTGGGGTTGACAGAGAGAAAAATATCAAGAGGATTGACTTGAGGCTTCAGAGGGAACTGAGGTGTAACACCCTGTATGTAATTCCTAACTTGTAAAAATCTAAAGAAATGGGTTTTGGCAATACCAAAGTCTTCTGTCAGTTGAGAAAAACAAGTAAAATGATTACCAGAATAAAGGTCTTCGAAGCATCTCAAACCTTTCTTGTGCCAGATTTTAAATGTGCTATCAACCATAGAAGGAACGAATAAATGGTTGGCTGCAATTGGACTTCGAATTGAGAATAACTGCAGTCCAAAACTTCTCCTAAATTGGGCCCAAATTAGCAAGGATTGTCTAACCACTGGATTACCCTTCGGGATACTTGAAGCAAGTGGAAGTGCAGCGCCCAAAAGAGCAGGCAAGGAAACAGGGTTACTTGCGCACATCTCCATTGACACCCAAGCAGGGCGAGAGGGTTCAAGATGGAAATGCATCCAGTACATCAAGCATTGAATATTCGCTGCCCAGTAATAGTACTGGAAATTAGGCAGAGCCATTCCCCCCACCTGCTTAGGTCTCTGGAGAAACGCCTTCCGCAACCGTGGGCGTTTACCATTCCAAATATAGGACGTTAATAAAGAGTCAAGGGCCGTAAAAAAAGATTTTGGGACGAGAATCGGGAGACACTGAAATAGATACAAAAACTTTGGAAGCAACGTCATTTTAATTGAATTTATCCTTCCAATCATAGACAAAGACAAAGGAGACCATTTAGATAAAGTGTTTTCCGCCTGATTTAATAGAGTGAGAAAATTTGATTTAAATAAATCTTTAAGGTCTCTAGTTACACATATCCCAAGATAGTTGAAGTGATCTTTCACCACCTTCAATGGGAAATCTGCAAAATTAAGTTTGAGGGCTCTCTTATTAATAGGGAATAGTTCGCTTTTGTTTAAATTGAGTTTATAACCTGAAAACTGACTAAAAATCTCCAACACAGAGAGGGCCTCTTGCAGAGAGGAGGCAGGCTTTGAGACAAACAAAAGTAAGTCGTCTGCATACAACGAGACCTTGTGCTCGACTCCTGCCCTCCATATCCCTTGTATCTTCTTGTTGCCACGCAAGGCGATCGCAAGAGGCTCGATGGCAAGCGCGAAAAGGAGAGGGCTTAGTGGGCACCCCTGTCGGGTTCCACGATGTAAATTAAAAAATTCTGAGGAGTGGCTATTGGTCAAAACAGAAGCAGAAGGACACGAGTACAGTATTTTAATCCAAGAAGAGAAGGCCGGACCGAAACCAAATTTCCCAAGTGTCGTGAATAAGTAATTCCACTCAACTCTATCAAACGCCTTCTCGGCATCCATAGAGGCGAGGCACTCTGGGTCTGTATGATTTGTGGAATATAAAATGTTGAACAGTCGACGGATATTGTAGAATGAGTGGCGTCCTTTCATAAATCCGGTCTGATCAGGGGATATCACAGAAGGAAGAATATCTTCCAATCTGTGGGCCAAGACCTTGGCCAGGATCTTTACATCTGTGTTAAGTAGTGATATTGGCCTATACGAGGCACATTCTAGTGGGTCTTTACCTTTTTTCAGCAACAGTGAAATGCAAGCTTGGTTAAACGAAGGAGGAAGAGCACCTGAGTCAAAGGTGTCAGAGAGCACCAAGCATAGAAAAGGGGACAATTCAACAGAAAATTTTTTGAAAAAATCCGAAGGAAGCCCATCAGGTCCGGGTGATTTACCCGACTGCATGGATGAAATTGCAGCTGAAATTTCATCCTGAGTAATGGGGGCATCAAGATTATTCTTCTGATCTTGAGAAAGAGATGGTAAATCAAGGCTATTAAAAAAGTTTTCCATGACATTTAAATCTGTTGTGCAATCCGAAGTGTATAAATTGGAGTAAAAGGTTCTAAACTTGTTGTTGATCAGTTTCTGGTCGGAAGTTACACCTCCCTTATCTGTCCGTACACCAGCAATAAGTTGCTTCGCTCTCAACCCACGCAGTTGATTGGCCAGGAGTTTGCCTGTTTTTTCACCATGTTCATAAAAGTAGCTTTTAGTCCTAAGTAACTGTCTTTCGACTAAGTGAGAAGTAAGAAGATTAAATTCCGTCTGAAGTCTCAAGCGTTCCTTGTACAATTCAGGAGAGGGTGAATTTGAATACTGTCTATCTATATTTAAAATCTGGTTAGCTATGTCAGTCTGTTTCTGCCTTGAACACCTCTTTCTATATGCTGCAAATGATATGATTTCTCCTCTTAAATAGGCTTTCATTGCCTCCCAAACAGTTTTATTGGACACATCTGGTGTTTTGTTAATGTTTAAAAATGTTTTAATATGTGTAGAAATGTGTGTGTGAAAGCTCTCGTCCATAAGCAACAGCGGATCCAATCTCCAGTGTCTCCTTGTATACTCGGCCTCAGGAAAAGCCAGTACAAGAACCAAGGGAGCGTGATCGGAAATAATGATAGCTTCATAGCTACATGATTTGAGATTCGAGATTAAGTTATTGTCTAAGAAGAAATAGTCAATTCGAGTATATGTGCGGTGAACATGGGAAAAAAAAGAGTATTCTCTTCCTGTGGGGTATAAGAACCGCCAGGGGTCCGAGAGGCTAAAATCGTCGAGGAATGACTTGACATAACTGGCAGACTTGCTAAGAGTGGTAGGTTTAGGGGACGAGCGATCTAACACCGGATCCAGGTAACAGTTAAAATCTCCTCCGAGAATCAGTGAATGAGAATGTAAATCAGGAAGTTGAGAGAAAAACCTGTTGAAAAACTGTACATCATCAACATTAGGCGCATAGACATTAGCCAAAATCACCGACTTATTGTGAAGTTTACCTGAAACAATAATATAACGACCGAATTTGTCTGCTATAATGTTGGAGGGCTCAAAAGGAATGTCACCTCCAATGAGGATAGCCACTCCTCTAGCCTTACCCTTGAAATTTGAGTGAAAAAACTGTCCTGCCCAGCGTTTACTTAATCGACAGTGATCAGAGTCATGCAGGTGAGTTTCCTGGAGAAAGGCTACCCCAGCCCTGAGCTGCTTCAGATGCATGAGGACTTTGTTTCTTTTCACTGGGTGGTTTAACCCCTTAACGTTCCAGCTAATAAAATTGAGATGACCCTTCATCTAAATCACTCGCAGAGAGAATAAAGTGAGTAGCTCCAAGAAAGAAAAAAAGGGGAAAAGGAGAGAAAAAAAGGGGAAAGAGAAAAAAAAAAAAAAAAAAAAAAAAAAAAAAGGGGGGGGGGGGGGTAAAACAAAAAAAAAGATAAAACACACATCAATTTGTCAGCTGACAGTCCCATCCCATCCCAAACCCCAGACCCACATAATGTGTTGAATAGCAAATTCAGCACAACACCCTCTGAACTTATCATATACATCCCAACAAAATTACTTCCTATCTAAACTCCTTACAGTCTTAACAGTTCACCCTATAACAAAAGGATAATAAAAATTGGACAACTAACCTTAAATGCACCACAAACTACAGTCTGAGCAATGACTGTCAATCACAGGTTAACATGACTTCTCTACCACGATATTGCCTACTGCCCCTTAAACTTAAATAGCCTCAACAAACTAGGCTGTACAAGATGCGTAAAAAATAAAAGCACCTCGGGCTGTTAAGAAGTTCAATTTTGTCCTAGCTCGCGATTTTCAAAATAAAACATGAAAAAATAAAATGAAAATTGATTCAGCCAGCAACAGCAACAGACGGGCAGAAAAAAAAGAAAAAAAAAACGTAGATCAGTCCAAAGCCAAAAGGAGACAAACCAAGTAATTGTCCAGTCATTTACTCACAAATTTAAGATTGTTCACGTCAGCAGGTCTAACCTCACGGGCCCCAGTGAGTATTCACGGCGGGGCGGACGCGCTCTCCTCCAGCCCATGGATGAACTTTGTAGCTTCCGTGACGGACGTTAACCACCTCTTCTCGCCGCTCGGGAGCGTGATGCGCAGCTTCGCTGGAAAGAGTAAGGATGGCCGGAGACCCCTTTTATAAAGTTCAGCCATAACGTCCTTGTAAACAGCCCGCTGCTTCAGGACATCCGCGCTGTAGTCCTCGTAGAATCGGAGCTTATGACCGTGGTATTCCAACTCGCCTCGTTTGCGCGCCTCTCTCATAACCAAGTCCTTCATCTGGAACCGGTGGAAGCGGATGATAACGGGACGCGGTCTGTCCCGAGGGCCAGGTTTGGGAGCGAGGCTGCGGTGGGCTCTGTCCAGCTCCGGGGGTGAAGGGAGGACTTGGTCGCCCAGGACATCCACGAGGAGCTGGGAGAAAAAGGCGGTGGGGCGCGCACCCTCAGCTGACTCTGGTAAGCCCACAATGCGGATGTTCTGTCTTCTGCTGCGTCCCTCTAAGTCCGAGAGTTTAGATCTCAGCTCCTTGTTGTCCACCTGCAACACGGAGCATGTAGCCTCGAGCTGCTGCAAACGCGTGCTGACATCCTCCGCGTTAGACTCCAGATCAGTTATGCGCCGACCATGACCTGAAACTTCAACTTGAATCTTGTCCAGCTTAGAGTCCAAACTGGCAAACGATGACCTGAAGTCGGCGGCCAAAGACGCTCTGTGCTCCTCGAGCAGCTCCGAAATGCCGGCCATGCTGCTAGTCGCAGAACCTTCGGCTGACGAGTCTTTTTTTGGTTGTCTCCCCGATTTTGACATTTTTCCTGCAGTAGTAGTAGTGCCAAAAGTGGTTGCAGTTAGTCAGTCGACGTTAAAACGAATAGAAAAGGGTTTGAAATGTTGGATAAAAAGTTTTTAGCAGGAGCTCGAAATGTGCGCTCCTACTCCATGCGCTGCGCCGGAAGTCCCAAATTTTTTTTTTCTAATTCTTTTTTTTTTTACTATTGTTATCTAATCCGATATCAGTTTAGTTAATTTTAAAGGAAATATCAATTTGTTTACACTATAATTATGTAAAATATATTTCTTCAGGATCTTTTCTTGAAATTTCTCGTTTTTTTTTTTTTCAAATTATGTAAGATACTTTTAATATCATTTTACAAAGATAAAAAGAAACAAGTATGTTTATTTTATATTTCGCTTTTTTATAGGAAATTAAATTAAAAGCAAAATCTTTCTTATTACATCCAAGAGTGTTTCTTTGTGATTTTAGCAGTGATATTTTTCCTGCGAAAATATATAATAGTAGTCAGTTAATAAAAAATAAACGACCGTCTACAAAGAAATAAAATCGGCAAATGCATTCTAGAAAACTAAAAAAAATTCGAAAACTGCTCTCTTTGTGGAATAACGATGGATTTGTAGAAGAAATATTATCGGATATGCTGCGATTCATGGCAATTATTTATGCCTTCCTTTTTAGTAAATTAACATTTCGGTTTTTTGGGTTGGAAACTTCTCTCGGGCCGCATGAAAATCTCTCTCGGGCTGCACATTTGACACCCCTGTTTTAGATGCTTCCTGTGACGGGAGCATTATTTGATAGTCCAGTAACGTCCTATCAAATTATGCTACCCCTGAAATATTGATTTAAAATTGATAATATGGGATGTTGAGTATTTGATCCTTCAAAATACACGACCCATGACATGAATTGCATTACACTTTGTGAACATTATACGATAAAGAGGAAAAAAAAACAGGCAGGTCATTAAGAACATTCTTATTTACAATGACGGCCTGGCAAGAGAAAAGGACCACTTGAGGGGGAAAGGAAGTGGTTTAGGGAGTAAAACACAGTAAAATTGTAGCTCTACAAAGATAGAAAACCATTTGGTAGCATTTTTCGACGAAGCAGCAAAAATCGACAGAACACCAGCACCGGTCCTTATCCTGACCTGATCCCGACCCGGCCGACACTCACTCTGCGTGTGTTTCAGGTGGACAGCAGCACGGAGTCGGCAGAAGCCGCCTGCGACATCCTGTCCCAGCTGGTGAACTGCTCCCTGAAGACTCTGGGCCTCATCTCCACGGCCAGGCCCAGCTTCATGGAGGTCCCCAAGGTACTATTATTATTATTATTATTATTATTATTATTGACCTTTATTTAACCAGGAAAAATCTTGTTGAGATTAAAAATCTCTTTTACAAGAGAGTCCTGGCCAAGACAGGCAGCAGCACAAACACACAATAACAAAACAGTTTAAAAACAAATCAGAAATACAAATCACAAACAAAATCAGCAGTCGAAGAATCTACAGCCAGTTGTACTTGCTTCCAAGTCTCTCAGAAGAACCTTAAAAGCATCAAGTGACACCAGATTATTCAATTTTAAGATGTTCTGCAACTCATTCTAAGCAGAGCGGCAGCAGAGCTGAAAGCCCTAAAAATAAGCCCTGCCACCTAAGATTCTGACTCCCAGTGCTTTTTTTGAGAGAGATACCTCCCCAAATAAGCTGGAAGCAGGACAGGAATGGCCTTATAAACAAAGACATGCCAACGATAAAGTCTCCAGGGGTGGCCAGAGCAGAGCATCCGACCCGGTGGTGAGTAAGAGATCTAAGATCTATGATAAATCTCAGAGCTCCATGGTCGACAGTATTAAACACATGAAGACATTGAGCAGGTGAAAGCAGATAAAGGACATCGCCATAGTCAAGCACAGACATAAAAGTTGATTCAACAAGTCTCTTTTTGGAATAAAAGGAAAAACAGGCCTTATTTCTAAAATAAAAACCCAATTTCAGCTTCAACTTTTTGACTAGATGCTGAATATGAGGCTTAAAAGATAATGAATTATCAATTAGGAATCCAAGATTCCCAAGGTAGAGGCCTCACCAACCAGCGTACTTGTTTTAGTTCTTTATACTGTTTATGGTTTCCATTTGTGGAAACAGAAGGAAATGTCTCATTTATGACCCTCGTTATCTCTTCATCACGTTTCCTCTGCAGTCTACAGAAACTGTCGCTGAGTTTAAGATTAACTAAAAGGATCGTTTTATATATCGTTTTTTCCACCTGAGGCTGGAAACGGTAGCGCCTGCTCTTGTGCTCGGACTCACGGTGTCTAGTTCTCCTTATTTTGTCTCCTCGGTCCCCCGAGATCCTCTCGTGAATCCTGCAGGCCTGTTTGACCTGGAAAACTGTCAAACGCGTGTTTGTTTGTTAGCAAGTAGCCTCTTCGTGCTCTGAAGGAACTTCCCACTCCAGTTTAGGAGTAAACTCAGGTTTACAGAATCTCTGCCATCATCACAGACTCTTTTATTTAGTCTTTCATTTTCATCCGTACCCAACAAGTAAAGGTTTGACCACAACATATTTTAGCAACATTAGTTTTCCTGATCTCTTCATGTTTTAGACACTTTCTTAAATGTATTTTTGTCTAGTTTTCATCTGGTTGTCAGACTCCTGCAGAACCATAAATGAAATAAACAGCAGCCCGAAGCATGTAGTCAGCCAGTTCTTCAGGAAACACGTATAGTAAATTATTTATTAGTCGTACGACATTTGAGCAGAGCACTGAACCTCCAGACTGTTAAACATACAGTTGCTGGGATGAATCTTCACAAACGTCAGGTTTTTATTTGTTGCATCTTTAAAAACAAACCCGTATGAATCCGTCTTTGTGCGTCCTAGTCACGCTGTCTCGTTTCTGTCCTCAGTCTCACTTCATCTCGGCGCTGACGGTGGTGTTCGTCAACTCCAAGTCTCTGTCGTCGCTGAAGATCGACGACACGCCGGTGGACGACCCGTCCCTGAAGGTTCTGGTGGCGAATAACAGCGACACGCTGAAGCTGCTGAAGATGAGCAGCTGTCCGCACGTCTCTCCTGCAGGTACGAGTCCTGGAGGACCCGGGTCCTGCTTTTATACCCGCTTTTTAACGTTAGAAGTAGGAGTGTAACGATACACTAATCTCATGATAACGATACGATATTATAGCAGTATTTTTTTAACAACCTTGAATGAGGAACATATGACTGGAAAAAATTGTCTTTTATTTGAAAGACACAAAATACAAAACAATGCTGTGCATTTTCCCTATTGTTACAGTTTGTAATGCTTTATAACTGTTTAAGTTTTAAAGAGAAAGCCAGGCCAACCATTTTCCACAAACTGAACTAAAAGTAAATGTCAGTTTCATACAAGTACAAATATTTTGCCACAAACTGAATAGTTTCTCTCATGTATGACTTGACTTTTTTTTCTTTTCCAGAAATGTATAATAAACTATAATTTAATAAATAAATATAAGTAAAAAAAAAAAAACTTGATTCATGCTCACCTTATTAGTAAAAGTTCAGAGCTCAAAACCCTGCAAGAGTCCCAATATCGCGCTACAGTTTGTCACCTCCACGACACGTATTGTGACGTTTTTGTATCGCGAAATTTCGTGGCACAATATATTGTTACACCCCTAGTTAGAAGTGAATCCTTTTAAAGTCCAGTCTCCGTTCAGGCGGGTTTTTACATATTTTACGTCTGTAGACCTTTTCTCTTCCTCTAAGGAGTCTGCAGCTTTTATTTATTTTTTTTTTTTTCATATATATCTTTATTGGGTTACCAAGACGCAATACAAGTTCAATCAGTAAAGATACAATCAACCCATTTTTCCCCATTTTAGAAAACCAATACCCCCACAAAACAAACCAGGGGCCAACAGCAGCTAAACCAACAAAAAGAGAGAACAATCAGAGGAAGGATCCAGAAATGCTTGAATAATAACAAACTGTACGTTGCTCCTGGAGTTCAAGCACCACATCCTCAAACTAAAGTCAAATACTTTCAAAAACCTGAATAGAAAAAGGATACAACAGTATATCCTGATTGGAGCCAACTGTCTTATTCTAAAGAGGGAATAGAATCTATTAAGGAGAGAATGAAGAGAATTAAGTTTTATAGAAATTGTCAGAGCAACCTGTACTTAATTTTTTCCACGTGCAAGAATGACATTAGATTCTTCAGCTTTAGGGGAGGAGGATTCTTGTCCTTCTAGTGGAGTAAAATACGCCCGTGGGATGAGGATATACCAGGGATGCAAAAGTGATAGTTTCTTTCCCTTTTGGTGAAGTGTGTAAATTCTGCAGCTTTTATTTTTGTTGTTGGATGAAGTTGTGAGTTCCTCCTGAGGGTTTATTGTGTGAAACGAGCCGCGATGCCGTGATTTGGATAAGATAAGATTGTACTTTTATTTCTCCCTGAATGGGGAAATTCACTTTGTGCAGCAGCAGTTCACTCAACACACACATGCAGGGAAAGGGTAAAAAAATATATAATTACAAAATATAAACAGTATATACATTGGAATAAAAGTAGTGCAGTACGGGAAAGAAAGGAAAAACGGTGCAAAAAAAGCAGGTGGGATGTTTATGAGATAGACAGATATTGCGCATCTTGTCAGATCTCAGAAGGTCTCAGTTAACTGGACTAAAATACAGCATTTAAAGTGACTATGGCCCGGTTTCCACGTAGCAAAAACGGAGGTGTTTTCATGCGTTTTGGCCGTTCGTTTACACGAAAACGAAGCTCAAAGTCTCCAAAAACGATCAGTTCTGAAAATTCCGGCCAAAGTGAAGATTTGCAAAAACGTTTGCTTGTAAACGGAGAGAAACGGACATTTATTCTTCAGAACGTCACATTATGAGACAGAAACGTCACCAGCGTCATGAGTGCGACCTGTGTTTACAATTTGTTTGGCCACCGTCAATATTTTCTTGTATTTGACCTGTTTTATATTCTAAAGTCACACTTAAAAGTAACTCCACTTCTCTGTCACTCCAAACCAAAGACTCTGGTTCATCTTGGAAGTAACTGGAAGTTACTCGTGTCATTTGTTGATGTTTTTTTCCAGGATTCTGATTGGCTAGCATGACTTTATCTTCTCGTTACACTGCCCCCTGTAGGTTTGGCTGCTCATAGCACCTTAACAGTATTTATGCAGGTTCCTGGAAATGATGGTATTTTTCAAAACGTAGAGGGGGAAATATCCGTTTTTGTAAATACCCGGCTCTGTATACACTGCAAAAACTCAAAATCTTACCAGGAATATTTGTCTTATTTTCTAGTTAAAATGTCTCATTTTTAGTCAAAAAAATCTATTTACACTTAAAACAAGAGTCATTACCAGAAAAATAACTTGTTATTTGACCATTTTCACTTGTTTCAAGTAAATTTTCACTTGAAATAAGTAGAAAAATCTGCCAGTGGAACAAGATTTATCTTCTCATTACAAGCAAAAAAATCTTAAGCAGATTTTCTACTTATTTTAAGTGAAAATCTACTTGAAAAGGGTGAAAATTGTTTTTTTCCAGTGATGAGTCTTGTTTTAAGTGTAATGAGATTTTTTTTGACTAAAAATGAGACATTTTAACTAGAAATAGGACAAATATTCTTAAGATTTTGAGTTTTTGCAGTGTAAATCTCATCTTAAAACTAATTTTTACTCGCATTTAACTTGCCATGATTGTTTTATTTTATTTGTGTTCTTAATCTTAACAAGAATATTTTATTTTTCTTATTTCTAGTTAAAATGTCTCATTTTTAGTCAAAAACAAAATCTCATTACACTTAAAACAAGACTCATCACTGGAAAAAACAACAATTTTCACCTGTTTCAAGTAGATTTTCACTTAAAATAAGTAGAAAAATCTGCCAGTGGAAAAAGATTTTTGCTTGTAATGAGATGATAAATCTTGTTCCACTGGCAGATTTTTCTACTTATTTTAAGTGAAAATCTACTTGAAACAGGTGAAAATTGTTGTTTTTTTCCAATGATGAGTCTTGTTTTAAGTGTAATGAGATTTTTTTACTAAAAATGAGACATTTTAACTAGAAATAAGACAAATATTCTTAAGATTTTGAGTTTTTGCAGTGTAAAAGTGTTCTCCCGGTGCATGCTGGGCCGTTAACGCTGCTGCGTCTTGTTCCAGGGATCCTGTGCGTGGCCGACCAGTGCCACGGCCTGCGCGAGCTGGCGCTGAACTACCACCTGCTGAGCGACGAGCTGCTGCTGGCGCTGTCGTCGGAGAAGCACGTGCACCTGGAGCACCTGCGCATCGACGTGGTGAGCGAGAACCCGGGCCAGCACTTCCACGCCATCAAGAAGAGCAGCTGGGACGCCATGACGCGCCACTCGCCCAAGTTCAGCCTGGTCATGTACTTCTTCCTGTACGAGGACGAGTTCGGGCCCTTCTTCAACGAGGAGATCCCCGTCACGCACCTGTACTTCGGCCGCTCCGTCAGCAAGGAGGTGCTGGGCCGCGTGGGGCTGCACTGCCCCCGCCTGGTGGAGCTGGTGGTGTGCGCCAACGGCCTGCGGCCGCTGGACGAGGAGCTGATCCGCATCGCCAAGCGCTGCACGCAGCTGTCGGCCATCGGCCTGGGCGAGTGCGAGGTGTCGTGCAGCGCCTTCGTGGAGTTCGTGAAGATGTGCGGCCGCCGGCTGTCGCAGCTGTCCATCATGGAGGAGGTGCTGATCCCCGACCACAAGTTCTCGCTGGATGAGATCCACTGGGAGGTTTCCAAGCACCTGGGCCGGGTCTGGTTCCCGGACATGATGCCCACGTGGTAGACGGGGTGAGGCACCGGCGCTAGCGGCGGCGCCGTGGGACTTTTACAGCCGCCGCCGCGGCGCCGAACCGCCTGTAGAGACATTAGATGCCATCGTAGTGAACAGAACCTGAACCCGTATGGCAAGCCGTTTTAATATTTAACATCTAAACTGGGATATGTGTTGCAGATAGGGATGGGCGGTATGGACTAAAACATTTATCACGATAATTTCTGGCATTTATCCCGATAACGATAAAAATGACGATAAAAAAAATACCAATTCAACTCCACCTTTTCAACTATAAATCTATCACCACATTTAGGGCTGGGTGATATGGACCAAAAGTCATATCTCGATATTTTCTAGCTAAATGGCGATACTCGATATATATCGATATTTTTTCTGTGCCATAATTGGAGTTTCCCCCAAAGCATTATAGCATAGCATCTCTGTTAGCATCTCTGTTAGCATCTCTGTTAGCTTCATTTTTTTCTGAGGCAAACCCTTAAAAAAACAGTCAGTTTTAATACAAAGCCTCGTGCCAAATGTCACACAGGTTCCTTTATTAACAGAGGTCTGCACAATATCAAAATGTATAAAACAAATGAAATAAAAATAAACTGCCTGCATATATAGAATAAAAATGCTTCTTGAATAAAATAAAACAAATATCTCTTTCCTGCATAACAATTAAATTAAAATACACTGTGCAATTAATACAATGTAGACAGTAACAGGCAGACTTTTCCACTGAGGTTGACAGTTGTGCAAATAACAAAACATTTGTGCAAATCTCAAATAAAACATTGAAGTCAATTTATCACAAAATAAGCTATATCAAAATCATAAAAAAAAAAAAAAAATTAAATAATCGATATAAACGTTATTGTCTCGTACCATATCGCGTTTGAAAATATATCGATATATATTAAAATCTCGATATATATCGCCCAGCACTAATGCAGTCAAAATTCGGGTTATTGCTAATAAATCCGTGTATCATTCGTTCTTTCCATTTTCAATTGGCAATCAAAAATCAAAACATGAAAAAGTGACTGGTTATTTTGTTATTTGTTTTTTATTATAACACAAAAAACTGAAAAACGTCTGGTTTTTCATATTTCAATTTTAGACACAGATCCAAAATACGAAATAGAAAAACGGGCCACAGGACTGAATTTGATTTTAATATTTAATTGGTCGAGTTTACGTGACCCGGCGGTGCTACATCCATGGTACGCGGCAGTTCGGGTAACCATGGCTACCATGGCGGCGCTGGAACAACAGATTCAAGATATCTACATCGTCCTTTTTAGATATCTTAAATTAAGTTTTGACTAGTCAGAACCAAGTTGTAGATATCTTGAACTGGAATTATGACTAGTCAAAATAAGATAAGATAAGATAGTCCTTTATTACTCCCTCAATGGGGAAACTCGCGTGTTAGCAGCAGTACACTTAACATAGACACACACACGCATGCGGGGAAGGGGGTAAAAAGGTAAAAAAGTAAAAGATATATATATATATATATATATATATATATATATATATATATATATATATATATATATTACAAAATATGGACAGTATATACACATTGCAGTGGAGATAAAAAGATAAAAAATATAAGATAAAAAAATAGTGCAAAGGAAGAAAAACAGTGCAAAAAAATGACGTAGATATCTAAAACTGGAATTACGGATAGCCAAAATTTAATTGTAGATATCTCTAATCAAGTTATAGATCTCTTGAAATGATTTTTAATTAGAGAAATCTCACATTGGAGATATCTTTAACTTCCATTCTGCCTAGTCAAAATGTAATTACAGATATTTTGAATTAGAGTTTTGACTAGTCAAAGTGACTTTATATATATCTTGAATGACAATTCTGACTAGTCACAATGTAATTACGACTATAGTCAAAATGCAGTTATAGATATCTGCAATGTTAATTCTGGATAGTCAAACTTAGCCATTAAATGTTAAAACGGCTTGCCATAGAACCTTCTGCAGAGGAGGCCGGGTTATCTGGGGGTCACCTGGGGGTCACCTGCCGGGTCACCTGGGGGTCACCTGGGGGTCACCTGGTCTCTTCCATCATCAACACTGACAGTGAGAACCTGAAGGAATTGAGCGGACGCTGTAGTCTGGAGACGAGTGTCTGCAGGTGAGATTTTGAATGTTTTGGTCACGTTGTAAACCGGGACTCTACCGTGAGCAGCTGCATGTTTAAGGACCTCTAACTCCTCTGAGTGAAGCAGCAACACGGCTTCGGTGACTGATCTCAAACACGCTCAAACACGTGGACTGCAACATCGTTGACGCGTCACAAACTCTTCCCTGGAGAGAGAGAAGCAGAAATGTGTAAATAAGTCGTGAAGGTTTAAAGTGTTGTTATTTTTTTGTTTCCTGGTGAAAGAAGGCGTCTGTACAGTCGGAGATTCTCACGCACCTTAAACACAAACCCCACGATCGCCACGACGAACAGAACAGAAGTTCTTACGGCCAAACCTGCAGATTCTGGTGATTCTAGTTTGTTGGGACTCGGATGCCGAGTTATAAAGTTATAATTACTAAAGTTATAATTACGGAGGAAAAACAGTCCTAATATTCTGTCGAAGTGTGTGTGTGTATATACACATATATATTATACATATGTATATCTATATACATATTTATATGTAATATACATATATTTGTATACATATGTATGTGTAATCTTCATATGTGTGTATATTTATATACATATTTGTGTGTAATATACATACATGCGTATATGTATATAAATATACACATATATATCCATATGTAATATAGAAATATATGTATATTTATCTACAGTAGTGTCTGGGGAAGGAAGTACATGTCGATGTACTTTGATCGCTTTCTAATTATTCATTAATAGACGAGTGCAGGGGTCGGCAACCCGCGGCTCTAGAGCCGCATGCAGCTCTTTAGCGCCGCCCTAGTGGCTCCTGGAGCTTTTTCAAAAATGTTTGACCTTTTTTTCCTTTTTCTTTTTTTTCTTTTTTCTTCCTTTTGCCTTTCCTTTTTAATCTTGACATTTTTTTCTAAATTTTGACTTTTTTCTCTACATTTCGACTTTTTTCTCCAAATTTTGACTTTTTTCTCCAAATTTTGACTTTTTTCTCCAAATTTCGACTTTTTTCTCCAAATTTCGACTTTTTTCTCGACATTTCAACTTTTTTCTCGAGATTGTACTTCAACATTAATCTCGACATTTTGACTTTTTTCTCAAAATTTCGACTTTTTTCTCGGAATTTCGACTTTTTTCTCGAAATTTCGACTTTTTTCTCGAAGTGCATAATGAAAAAATCTTCCCCCAACTATAACTAATATAGAAACATGCAGCATGTGTTTCTTCATTCTAAGGCTGATACAAGACTTTTAATTTTTTGCGGCTCCAGACATATTTGTTTTTTGTGTTTTTGGTTCAATACGACTCTTTCAACATTTTGGGTTGCCGACCCCTGGACTAGTGGTTGTGGCTCTCGGCTCGCACTGCATGCTGGGAACGCAGGACTCGGTTTCTGTTGCTTTAAACAAATATATATTTCCTTTTAAAAGTTTCATTTCCATCTTCTGCCATTTGCCCGTTTACGCCCCCCCATCACCCTCTCAGTCCGCTTTCGCCCCGCAGCGGTTTTTAACGTGTGGTTGGTTGGCATGGCAACGGGGAGGCGGCGTCTCCATCAGTTCTTCTGTGGCGAGTCAGATGAGTGAAACGGTTCTTTTCCTTTAAGAGGAAGTTAAATGCACCTGTAAATAAAACGCTGTGTGTTTGATTATTATGGGTAGAAAAAGTACTTATTTCTTGACGGCACTTTGACCGGCAGCTCTAGTTTTACCGGCTGGATGTTTGTCACGCCGTCGTCATCAGAAACGTTGTGCAATCACTGACACAACAAGTCTTCTGTGTTAAACCAGATCTGTAACTGACAAATGGATAAAAAAAAAGCTTGTTTTTCTCGGTTTGCTTTGACATTTCCATCCTTGGTTGCAAACAGACGCTTCAAGACGACGGCTCTTGTCGTGTTTCTTGTTCCACTACACCTGAGTTTCAGGAAATCACGTGGTTTTTCTTTCCTCGGCCGCCAGAACTGGTTCAGAAAAGAATGTGAGACTTTAGTAAAACAGTCTGAGCAGAATCCGGAGCGTCTCTGCTGCATTTTACTGCTCTAATTCATCTAAACTCACGTTTTCATGAAAAGTTCAGCTCAGAAAAACTGGAAGGACTGGAGTTTTCACAGCAGAGCTGCACTTTTAGCTCAATCAGATTTCAGGACTGAACTAACTTCACCTGATCATTGACGTGATCGTGTCATTGATCTGCAGCTGTACAGTAAAAACATTACTCTTATTAGTTTCAGTGGCTCCTCAGTGAGCGTCGATGTAATCAATCTTCCTTTATCTTCATTTTAATACTCTGCTGAATCAGTTATTCACGGCATAAGTGCACGTTAGGAGGGATTATTATTATTTAGCTTGGGTCTTAAATACGCCTCGTCAGCAGACGTTTAACGTCATTTTGTTTAGACGGAACAATAACAAGTTTATTCAGAATAAATCGGTGTCGACGTTTTATTTGTCGGCAAAAAAAATATAAAAACATGCTTCGTCCACTTTGCTTCACTGGTCATCTGTCTTTAAATTAAAAGTATTGTTTTGGACATGTGATCTTATACTGTAATAAAAATTTGTGAATGCAATCTTTGTTATTTCATGTTTTTTTTTTTCCTTGCTTGATAAATGTGATTTCAGCCTGAAAAGTTATTAATTACAGAGAACAATGACAAAGAACAATGACAAGTAAAATGCAAAAATGTTGATTTTAAAACGTTTTTATATGATTTGAAATGCACAAACAGTCCTTTTTATACACTTTACACGTTAAAATGACCTCGGTTTGTCTGTAGGAGACACTTTTAAGTTGTTGGGAGCTTAAAAACATCATTTATTTGTATATTAATTGGCAACAACTGCAACAAACATTAATTACCACTCTTCTGCAAACATCTTCCATTCAAACTCAAAATAAAACCAAAAATGCATTTCAGAAAAACAAAGAAAAAACACTTGAAAAAAGTTTGTATTTGTCCACTGAGATTTTGTTTTATTACAAATGTTTTTAAATCAGACAAAACTACGGGACTAAACGATGGATGTAAACTGTAAAATTAATACTTTTATTTTATTTTTATCTCATGAAATATCAATTCCTGATCCTCTTTCAGATCTATAGACGGATCAGATCTGTAAAAATGCGGTCGGCTCTGCAGCAGATGTCCTTGTGGCTGAATTAAAACACTTCCTCTACAACTTCCTGTTTCTTCCAGCTGTTTTCAGGACTTCAGAGGCAACTCTCCTTCTCGTTATTTAATAAATCTCTTTCTTTTGAGCATTATTGAGAGGATTGGTGAGTCGGTCTAATGTAATCATGAGGTCCTGCAGCCCGACAGAGGAGCCTTCTTTAATCACCACGTTTGAACTTCTTTAATAGTTTTATACTTTTCACTGCATTTCTGAGTTGTGGAATGGTTCAATTTAAATAAATTTGATATATAAAATCTGGTTTATCACATTGTCTTAAAATTGTTAAAATGAGGAACAAACGTCCTTTTTCTTTTTGTCATTAAAGTTGTTTTTTTTTATTTATTCATGCATATAAGAACATTACGGAAGAGTATTAGAGCCATGCAAGAGAGAAAATATTTGAGGGGAAGATTTTTTTTTATTGTGCACTTCGAGAAAAAAGTTGTAATGTCGAGAATAAAGTCGAAATTTTGCCTTTTTTCTCGAAATGAAATGAAAAAAAATCTTCCTCTAAAATATTATTTTTATTTTTTCTCCTGCCTGGTCCTAATACTCTTCCGTATAACATACATTCAAACTCCAAACATTTGTAACAGCATCAACAGACAGTATACCCATCATACAAACTTATATACAAAGGCCTCCAGTAAATGCACATTTTCTTTTTGAAACAATCAGAATGTAGATCCAGCACCATGTCTACAAATGTCCCCATCTGCTCTACCTACAAAAAAATACTGTCCTAGAATCTTCCTCTTCATTGTTCACTCTAGCCAGCCTGCGTTCATAAGATGCAACTTCTGACATCATTTCTATCCATTTTTTAACATCTGGGGCAACTGTACTTTTCCGTACTCTGAGAATCGTTGGAGCAGCTGTGACATTCGCGACTTTTAAAACTATCCGATCATATTTCAATATATTTGGATTATTCTGTTTGATCCCCTAACAAACACAGTCTTGGTGATAAAGCTACAGCCACACCCAGTATTTACTCACATGTTCCAGTACTTTCTCCCAGAATGGGTTCACTAGTTTACATCCCCACATCACACGGGAAAATGTCCCTATTTTATTCTGACATTTCCAATGTCCTTTTTCTTAACCTCGTTTGCAGATGTGTCCTAATTGCTTCACGACTTGAAAAGAATCTGTGATCAGAGTAAAAATAGCGCACAAATAGGCCTGTGTTGAAAAGATTGATTTTCAGATTCTAAATCGATTCTCGTATTAATTCCTAAAAATCGATTCATATGTCTGAAGATTGATTTTTTTTTTTTTTTTTTTCCATCATTACATTACATCTTTTGGTATTTTTTTTTTTTGTTTATGCCCAAAAAAGGAAAGTTTTGTTGGACACGAGCATAATTAGTGCCATGTTTTTGCCTTTAAATATGTTTAAAGGTATGAAAACATGAAAGTTTTCAGTTATAATTGCATAAATTGTCTATATTTCATTACTTTATATACTGTCTTGGGGTTACATTTGCATAAAATGCTAAAAACCAAATTGTCATAAATGGGGAAAAATTCAAACCGATTTCTTACTGTTTGCTGCCCTGGATCTGTTTGATAATTCTGCCCCACGATGTTTCTGAAAGTAATTATATCAGCATTCTGGGAGGCATCATTAGCTGCAATACTTGCTGTTGGATCACAATATAATATTAGTAGTAATATTTTGCAGAACTACAGTCATATAATTCATGCAACACCTGAAAAAACATTTTCAATAACACTAACCCAAATCAATATCGGAATTGAATCGGATCGAATCAAATCTTGATAATCGATCCTGAATCTTAAGAATCGGAATCGAATCGATTCTTGACATTTAACTGCAAAAACTCAAAATCTTAACAAGAATATTTGTCTTATTTCTAGTTAAAATGTCTCATTTTTAGTAAAACAAAATCTCATTACACTTAAAACAAGACTCATCACTGGAAAAAAACATCAATTTTCACCTGTTTCAAGAAGATTTTCACTTAAAATAAGTAGAAAAATCTGCCAGTGGAACAAGATTTTTTTTGCTTGTAATGAGAAGATAAATCTTGTCCCACTGGCAGATTTTTCTACTTATTTCAAGTGAAAATTTACTTGAAACAGGTGAAAATTGTCAAATAAGTTATTTTTCTGGTAATAACTCTTGTTTTAAGTGTAATGATATTTTTTGACTAAAAATGAGACATTTTAACTAGAAATAAGACAAATATTCCTGGTAAGATTTTGAGTTTTTGCAGTGTTAATCGATCCCCAGCCCTGCTGCACAAACCAAATAAATTGTTGTGGTGGCAATGGTTTATTTTTCATGTTGAACGACCCAACGTTCAGGGAGCCGGCGGCCCGGCCGGCGGCGGCAGCGGCACCTCCTCGTACGTGATGCGCATGAACGGCGCCTTCATGGGCAGGTGCCAGTACTGGAAGTTGTAGTACAGGTAGAAGCTCCGGCCCAGCACCACGTCCTTAAACGCCTCCAGCAGGCTCACGGCCAGCTCCCCGAAGGACTGGCGCGGCCGGAACGTGTAGTAGAACTTGCGGATGTCCAGGGCCAGGTTCTCCAGCGCCGGCTGGCCGAAGATGGCGCTGTCGTTGCCCAGGAAGGCGGGCTCGCCGCTGTACAGGTAGATCTTGGTGTAGTTGGTCTGGCTCCGGCTGGACAGCTTGGCCCCCAGCTCCGCCAGCTTCCTGTAGGTCCGGTGGACGAACTGGGAGCAGTCGTAGGACTCGAACCACACGGTGGCGTTGGGGCCCGGGTCCGAGAGCACCGTCCACGTCTCGTAGTAGATCCCCGTCTCGTTGTCGTCCTGAACCCACCGGGCCAAGTCGTTGAACTGGTTCCCTGAGGGGAAACAGAGAGAGAAATACCTTATAAAACGTTTTTTATATGATTGAAATGCAAACAGTCCTTTTTATCCTTCTTGTCCTTTGTACTTTTCCTTCTTCCGGCTCTCGATGAAGGCGGACGCTTTTTCTGCTCTCTCCCTTATCTGCCTGCCCTGCTACTGCTTATTGTCTCGTCTTCAGAGTCTCTTCTTTTTCACTCCTCCAAAACTCTACAATCATGGAATTGATTAACTGGTCTCTCAGCACAATTGACCAAATTTTTGCGACAAGAAGTCAGGGGGTAAGGGAGCCCTCCTGCCCCGATGGGACATTTTTTTCTGGATATACAATGGATTCCTACAAATATTGGAAGCCTTTGTGTCTCAGAATTCTGTCTGTCGAGGATGTTGAAGACGCCTTCATAATTGGAATTATGATAGCAGGATTTCTCCTGATCATCCTCCTGATCGGAGGGAGGGGGATTCCTGGTGTATCGACAAACGCGTAAGACGTCGAGAGCTGCCGGACGTGGCTGAAGGATCAAGCAAGGCGACCAACGCTCAGACTCTAACGTTGGGGGAGCAAAGCCGTAAGCTGGATGTGATTCTCAAACAGAATCGCAGGCTAGCGGCGGTGTTCGAGCTCATTGGCAAGATTGATAACACCCTGGAGAAGTTGGAAGCTTGGCTTGGCGGGAAATGATCACAAATTCGTCTGATTGGAGTGCCATTGATTAGGGATGTTAATAATTAATCGATTTTCGATTAATTGCCGTTATGAAATTACCCGATTAAAATTAACGATTACAATTAATCTATTTATTTATTTATTTTTTTCGTTTAATTTCACCAGCTGGTATTACGCCCGGACCACATTTAATGCGACACAACGCGCTGCGCCGCGCACATAAAGTTAGAAGAAAGAGACGGCGGATATGTTTGGTTTTAGTAACATCATGCTCAGGCAATGAGTCTGCAATGGCCCAGACGGGAGACACATGTAGCTCAGTGCTTAACTTTTATTTTTAATCCACTCTATATTCTTCTGGTTGTTCTCCGATATGTTCCTCTAAAGCCTGAATTATGGTTCCGCCTTAAATCGACGCAGAGCCTACGGCGGCGGCTCTGCGTCGTTGTAACGCGGAACCATAAATCAGCCTTCACCCGGTACATACATAGGTTTCTCTAAACATCTGTTCCCGCTACAGTTTTAACTAAAAGAAAATGTGCTCCAATACAGCAGGTCTCATAATTTTATTTTGAACACTGCAGAAACTCTAACTTAAAACGTAACTAGAACTTAAAATTTGCTTGACACAAATGACACTATTATGGCTGCTGCTACTACTAATAGCCTTGAAGTGCACTTTATATTATATTCCTTGTGGTACAAAAATGTATTTTTGTTACTTTTGTATCAAATAAATATGTGATTAAGGAATACATTAAAATGTCCTTTGTATTTTATATAAGCAAAAAAAATTATGTTTGTATCTCAGATGGGGGAAAAACGGCGCTTATCAACTAATCGATGATCGATCGATAAGGTTATCAACTGTCAATTAATGAAATAATCGATAATTTGCATCCCTACCATTGATGAACCAGAGACTGAAGGCAGACCGAAAATTACTGGGCTGCCTGTTTTTCAATATAATTGTTGATTCTATAATCTGGCCTTGACAGAGCGGTCTCAGGCCGATCGCTCCTGGTCACAATCTTCCTGGTGGAATGTAAACAAGATGACTCTGCCCCCACTAATCCCTCCCCCTCTCCCATGAACACCTGCGGATCCCTGTCTCAGAACTGTACGAGCCACCTGATAACATCAAGGACATTTAGTTGAGAGCAGCTCTGGGCGAAGGTACACGGACTTATCGCGTCACAGACACTTACTGACAAACACACACACTTCCCTCAACTTCAATGCCTTCCCTGGCTCCTCCCTCTTATCAGCCCCCCACCCCAACAGTCTCCAGGTTTCGAGCCCCACGACGGCGATCACTTGGATGTACTGTGCGGGCCCCCTCCCCCCGACCTCGGTTTGTCTGTAGGAGACACTTTTAAGTTGTCGGGAGCTTAAAAACATCATTTATTTGTAGATTAATTGGCAACAACTGCAACAAACATTAATTACCACTCTTCTGCAAACATGTTCCATTCAAACTCAAAATAAAACCAAAAATGCAGAAAAACAAAGAAGGAACATTTCAGAGAAATGTGTCCTTTATTTTATTAATATATATACACATATATATATATACATATATATATATATATATATATATATATATATATATATATATATATATATATATATATATTTATTTATTTCTAAAACAAAAATGACTTGAATGCATTAATTTAATTTAAAATAAATAATAATGGGAATATTTTGATCTCCCAGTTTTTCTGCAACAGCAAAGGTTCTCCTCCAGTTTAACAATCATTAGGTGTCAGTTTATTAAAGGGTTAATATGTAATCTTCAGGACCCACAGCAAGTCACGCTCAAACCAGACCAGAACCAAACCCAAAGGTTGAGCTTCTCAAGCAGCTCAGAGATGTTTTTATCTGGATAAAACAACGTAAAACAGACTCATTTAAATCTGAACAGACCCCCGTCTTTATGGGAATCTTCATAATAACCGATTAATTTGAGTTAACTTCGTTAACCAATATTTAACCCTAAATAAAAAATCCATGGAGAAAAAGAGACAAAGTACAAAATCCACAAATAAACCGGCCATGTGATTTTATATGCCACATAATCATAAACGGCCTCATAAAGGAGGAACTGTGCAGCTATCAGACGTAACAACAGTCATGCAACAGTCTTAGCCAGGGTCGCCACCCGTCCCTTGAAATATGGAATTGTTACGTAATTGGGAATTAAAAGTTGCGTTCCGTATTGAACCAATACGGACATATATTATGCTCTTATTTATTGATGTCATAATATACAGGTGAAGGTCGGAAAAGATGAATATATTGCAAAACTATATTCGTAATAAATTAAACTAAAGGTGAAACAAATGTATTATTTCCCACTACATTCAAATTGAGACATTTCAAGCCTTTATTTGTTATAATTTTGATGATTATTGCTCAAAGTTTATGAAAACCCCAAATAAGAAATCTCAAAAATTAGAATATTTTATGAAATCAATGAACAATTCAATCATCAAAATTATGACAAATAAAGGTTTAACATATCTTGCTTTGCATGTAATGAGACTATGTAATATATTAGTTTCACCTTTTAAGTTGAATTATTGAAATAAATTAACTTTTACAACATATTCTAATTTTCCGACCTTCACCTGTAACTATATTACAGGACTGTCTCAGAAAATTAGAATATTGTGATAAAGTTCTTTATTTTCTGTAATGCAATTAAAAAAACAAAAATGTCATACATTCTGGATTCATTACAAATCAACTGAAATATTGCAAGCCTTTTATTATTTTAATATTGCTGATTATGGCTTACAGTTTAAGATTAAGATTCCCAGAATATTCAAATTTTTTGAGATAGGATATTTGAGTTTTCTTAAGCTAATTGCATGTAATTGCATTACAGAAAATCACAATATTCTAATTTTCTGAGACAGTCCTGTATATCCATTTCTCTGATGTGGACATACATAGCATAGGAGGATATTTCAGTTGCTAGTATGGTTGTCTGTCTGTACAGTCATGCAAGTTCAAAGCTATTAAAGCACTTTAAACTTTAAATCAAAGCATTTTGTTTTTTCATATAAAATAAACACATTTCTATGCAGTTGGGGATGTCCCTTTTTTTTGGCGCCTGGGCTGCTGAAATCGGGGCGTCCCTTATTTCTATTTCTGAAAGGAGGCAACCCTAGTCTTAGTCTTAGCAGACGTTAACCCCCCCTGACCCGGGAGCCTCACCGGAGATCTGGCCGATCTGCTCCAGCGTGCCGTTCTGCAGCCAGTGCTGGTCGTCGATGCCCTGGAAGAAGCAGGCGGCGCCCTGGTTGCACCAGGTGGGGGCGGCCACGTCGGCCCTCAGGTGGGGGAAGGTGCAGTTCCCCAGCTGGAACAGCTCGTACCACTCCATGGTGTAGTTGGCCCGCATCTCCGCGCTGTGGAAGCCAACGGCGTCGTGCATGATGTGCTGGGGGGACACGCCACAGAGACTAGTTAACACCCACAACTCTTTCTTTATTATACTTAAAGGGGACCTATTATAAAAAACAGGTTTTCCCTCAGCCTGCCAACTCAGAGAAGGAGGAAAGCAACCAAATTCTGCAGTGTCTGTACAGCCGCCCGGATGATCCGTCCAGTGTGATGTGGATCTACGAGCCGTTCAGATTTGGCTGATTTTCGTTACGTAACCAAAATGCAAACCACGCCCAAAACTAAACACCGTGTAACTGCATGTGAGCGTCCGACTATCGTGTCGCACTGCGTGACATCAGACGCTCTCTGTCCATCTCCCTCCAGCAGCTGCCACTTTATTGAGGTTTTTGTAGTGAAATGAGGAGGAATCATAGAGATAACTTCTCATTTCAACTAACTGGATCAGCCGTTCCTCATCCATGACTGTTTCCTACAGCGCTTTCAACCGGCTTTCAATTTGAGCGACAGGAAGAAAATAGAAGGAGGGCGTCCGACAAATGTTCAGCTCAAAACGGCGCGTCGTGCTGCGCAGCGCTGCGTCCAGTTAGGACAGTCCAATAGAAAATAAAGCAATGGAATTGATTTTGTCGCTGACGCTCGCTCGCATCGCATGCAGTTAGGACACCGTAACGTAGGGCTGCACGATTCTGGACAAAATGAGAATCACGATTTTTTTGCTTAGAATTGAGATCACGATTCTCTCACGATTTTTTTCCAATATAAAATGTATTGCACTTATTACTTTAACTTTGCAACAGCTGAACAAAAATATAATAACAATAAACATCTCTTGTCTTCTTTACACAAACCTTTGAATAATTTAAACAATAATAACAATTTTGAACAATATTTGTTCCTCCCTGAGTTGAACACCCTTTCAGAAAGGGGACTTGTAACAGATCCTGTAGTTCTGAGGCAACAAATTATTCCTCTGGCTGCTTTTTGCTGTAACAGCTGACATTGAACATAAAAACAATAAACTTCTCTCTTGTCTTTAAATAATTTTAACAATAACAATTTTAACAATATTTATGTGCAATATGTGTCAGGTGATGAGAAAGGTAGATGTTTCTCCAAATGTAATCCACAATCATTAACAAAATATAACAAACATGACAACATGATAGTTGACCATGACAGGACTACAACAACCTAGAACATAGGCCTAGTCCTTTTTTTATGCAGCCATCTTTAAAAAAAAAAAAAAAAAAAATTTTTTTTTTTTTTTTTTTTTTTTTTAAATCGTCGTCATTTGGAAATGAGATCGCGTTCAAGCATGAATCGAGATCGCGATTTTTTAACGATTAATCGTGCAGCCCTACCGTAACGCTTCCTCCATTTTTCGTAGCGGTGTATCGCGTCATTCAGGCAGCCAATCAGCACAGAGCCTCATTATCATAGCCCCGCCCACTCAGAATCCCTCATAGATAATGAGGTTAGAGAATGGGAAGATAAAGACATGGTTTAGAGGCTGAATTTCTAATTTATTTAGCAAAAACAATCAAAAGCTTGTTTTTAAGACATTCAAGGCCTGTTTAAAATAGGTATTAGATGCCATAATAGGTCCCCTTTAACAAGAAAGCCGTCCATTTTGACCATCTTGTAGCATATAAATCACCTTTCAGTCGCAGCAAGAAAGTCAATCTTTCCATCTTGTGAATGATTCTGAGCCGTTCATCCACCGTCGGTGAGTCAGTCTGTAGGCATTTACTTTTTTTTAGCAGCGACAGTCAGAATTCTCAGGAGGTATTTGTCACTGCCTGACATCTCTTCTGGAATACCGTATTGGCCTGAATATAAGACGGTGTTTTTTGCATTGAAATAAGACTGAAAAAGTGAGGGTCGTCTTACATTCGGGGTCTAGACTTTATACCCATTTACAACACTAGACGGCGCCAGATATCTTTAAAGTGAATGATGAACTTAACTCCCCAGGACAAAGTGAACCCCTGTCACTAAGAAGAAAAATAAAAAAATAGTATAAGAAAGAAAAGAGAAGAAATCAAAATAACAGGCTTTTTCTCTCGAATATATTGTTATAATCATTTGTTTCAGATGTACTGTAATTATTTTCTGTATAAAAACTGAATTTGGTGTTTAAAAAGTCTTTCTTCAAACTTGAGTCTTGAAAAAGAGGGGGTCGTCTTATAATCGGGGTCGTCTTATATTCGGGACAATACGGTATCTCCCAGATAGAGCAACAAACATGACAGTGGAATCTGTTGTCCGAGTACTTGTTGTAAATGTGAACAAATATTTCTCCAAAATAACTTAATCTTAGGACAGCTCCAAAAAATGTGATGGTGATCTGCCTCGTCATCCCTGCGACCTCTCCAACATCTTCGTTGGGAACCTGCCAGATATGGTTTCCTTTTAGGGGGAATGAAATAACGTACCAGATTCTTCCAACTAAATTTGCGCCAGTACGTGGAGCAAGAAGTAGAAAAACCGACTCACATATGGACTCCCACTGCTAACTAGTTATATTCAAGTCTTTCTCACACCTTTCTTTAATGTAATCTGTAGTATTTCCTGAATTCTCAACAATTCCCTGATAAAGTCTTGAAACTACTGATTTAGTGTTTTTAGTATATGCTTGGACCACTAGTTGTATTATTTTATTGGGGTCTGAAATCTCGGCAATACCAATCTCTTTTTGAAAACAATGCTGTGCCTGTAAATACCTATAAAAGTCTTTGTTTTTCAAGATTGTAATTATCTTATATTTTCTGAAAGCTCTGCAATATGTCCCCCTCCATTATTAAACATCCACAACTCTTTAAATGTTTGTTCCCTTTGTTGTGTGTTCATCCAACTTTAGCAAAACAATGATCACAAACGTGTTCAGAGATGCTGAAATCTGATTAAGTGGAGATTATGATAATGAACTGTAATTATATGGTAACAGGTTTGTGTTTGTGGAGTCTGAGCCCCGTCTTTAAGGTTCTTTTACTTGTTTTTAAGTGTCTTAACGGCCTTGGCCTCATCTCTCAGCTGCTTTTACCATATCGGCCCTGGCGGACCCTGAGATCCTCCGGTACTGGTCTTTTATCTGTTCCCAACGTTAGAACCAGAACCTTTGGTGAAGCCTCATTCCACTTTCATGGCCCAGGCCTGTGGAACAGCCTGCCGGAGGGTCTCAGTCTGTCCATGCTTTTAAAGGCCGGATCAAGACTCACCTTTTTAATTTAGCTTTTAACTGAGTCTCCTTTTACTTGTTTAGCACTACTTATTTATTCTTTTATGTAATTTTATTGTTTTGTATTTATATTTGTATTTTTTTAAAGGAAAAGAACCAGGGACAGTACATATTCATAAGAACATTTTCATGTAAATATGCTAGATTATAGCCAGTGGCTAATTTGCATCTTTAGTCCCTGGTTGATGTAAAAGACACACATACATTACATACAGTCCAAGAAGTGATGACACACAGCAGTAAAATACACTGATAAATACCTGATAGAAGAAAATACAATAAAATACACTAAGATATAAGATAAAACATACAATAAAATACACTAAGATGTAATATGAGTGCAGACTTGATTCTCTAGAAGCTTGTTCTTCAGTGTTTAATGAAGGAGATGAGGGGGGGTTTGTCTCATATGCGTATGACATTTGGTACTGTGTTCCATGTATGAGATGCTCGGTATGAAAACGCCGACGGCCCAAAAGCACTTTTTCTGAATGGGACAATACAGTCAACTTCTTAATTTCCTCTTAAAGGTTTCATTATTTATTTATTTATTTTCTTACTTATTTATTTTTTAAATGTTGCTTCTACTGCCTTAGTGTCCATACGTTATCTTTTATATTATATATAGCATTATATATTATATATAACATTAATTTATGTTGTTTTTAGTATGTTTTTCATTCATTTTAGTTCTGTTCATATCTTGTTTTTTGTCTCCAGTGTTGTCCTCATGGGGGCCCTCCAGGCCGGGAGCTTTGTCGGGCCTGCAAGAGGCAGTTTCTGTTTCTTTTCTCTTTTTAATGTAAAGCACTTTGTGTTGCATTTTATCTGCATGAAAGTTGCTATATAAATAAATAAAGTTTAAGTTTAAAGTTTAAGTTTAACTCACCAGTTTCCCCAGCAGGTCTCCGTACTTGAACTCCCACACCGGCGTCTGCATCCTGAACACCGAGATGACGTCACTGTCCCTCATGTAGGGGATCCGTCCGTCCCGGTCCCCGGTGGGACAGAACGGGTACCGGGCTTCACAGAACGAGTCCACATCCGGCCGGCGATCGAAGCGCCTGTTGGGGAGACGCTCGGTCAGCATGAAGCCGCCCCGGACCGGTTTCCCTCCTCGCTTTTAACAATGTTGGGTTAAAGATGCACGAACTTTGACATGAAATAACATTTCATTCAGAGCTTTTGTGGATTTACACCTGCAGTTACTTGGATTCTGCTGTTTCTTGGTGTGCTCATGCACTTCCTGATGTCTGACTGGTTAAATAATGCAGTCAGACACTCAGACCGATGCTCAGAGGAAGGTTTGGACTCAACCAGATCAGCAGCAAGAACATGTTTGTTTTACAGCTACTGGAAATAAAGGAAGCCTCACCACAACAGACGAGACAAGACAACAACTGGAACAAAAATAAGTTCTGAGGACAGTTCTGACGTTGAATAGGCCGTTTAGATCGTTTAACACTGTTCCTGGAAACTAGTTATGACCATCTCTAGTTTTTACCATCTATAGTTGTGACAAATTCCAGTTATGACCAGTACTGGAGTTGAGGGGGGGCATCCCCCCCCTGAAATAAAAATGGTCAAAATCATCCCCCCCTGTAAAACTGACATCCCTCCTTTCCATCCCTTATGTCATTTCATCAATGAATGTGGTTTTACTGCTATTTCAACATTTAGAGTCATCACCAGAAAAATAACTTATTTGACAATTTTCACCTGTTTCAAGTAAATTTTCACTTGAAATAAGTAGAAAAATCTGCCAGTGGGACAAGATTTATCTTCTTATTACAAGCAAAAAAATCGTGTTCCACTGGCAGATTTTCTACTTATTTCAAGTGAAAATCTACTTGAAACAGGTGAAAATTGTTGTTTTTTCCAGTGATGAGTCTTGTTTTAAATGTAATAAGATTATTTTACTAAAATGAGACATTTTAACTAGAAATGGGACAAATATTCTTATTTTGAGTTTTTGCAGTGATCCATGTTACTTATCCTGTGAAGGACAGAGTCATATTGATAAGTTCAGAAAAGTGTTTTTTATTGTTGTGTTTTGATGTATTTGATGTAAGCCCAGTGGATATTTAAAGCTTACAGAAGGCTGCATTTAACTGCTGCTATGTCATTCCTGCAGTATTTCTGCAGCTGTTTTGGTCACTGCTATTATTTGTAATATATTATATTATTTGTAATCAGCACAAATTATCTGTCCCCATATGATAAAATCCACCATCCCCCCTGATTCTTTTTTACAACTTGAGTACTGGTTATGACCGTCTATAATTTCAACCATCTCTAGTTATGAGATCCTCAAACCAACTGTTGTTGGAGGTGCCCAGGTCAAAGTTCAAGCACTGGGGTGACCGAACCTTTTCCATTGCCCCTCCCCCGGGTACTGGAACAAGAGAAAACCTATTTATTTAGAATGGCTTTTAATACCCAGTAGTGTGGTGATACTTTTTACTCTTTTTCTTTTATTCTAATTTATTTTTTGCTCTGTCTTATGATTTTATGTCGTATTTCTGCATGTTTTATCTGTAAGGTTACTCACCTAGAGTTGGCTGTAAAGGGCTATATAAATAAAGTACATTTACATTTAACGCGGCTCCTGCAAACCAGTTATGACCATCTCTATTTTCAATCATCTCTAGTTATGACCATCTTTAGTTTCAACCCTCTCTATTATGACCAGTTTTGACCATCTCTAGGGTTAACCCTAATAACCCAGGTTAATGTCCTGACTCATGTTGTGTCCTTATGTACTGTCCTGTGTAATTGTAATTTGTATTATGTGTTTTGTTTTAATGTAAAGCGTCTTTGAGTACCCTGAAAAGCGCTATATAAATAAAATGTATTATTATTATTATTATTATTAACCATCTCTAGTTTCACCATCTATAGTTATGACCATCTCTAGTTATGACCATCTCTAGTTTCACCATCTATAGTTATGACCATCTCTAGTTTTAACCATCTCTAGTTATGACCATCTCTAGTTATGACCACCTTTAGTTTCAACCATCTCTAGTTTCAACCATCCCTAGTTTCAACCATCTCTAGTTTCAACCATCTCTAGTTATGACCATCTCTAGTTTCAACCATCTCTAGTTTCAACCATCTCTAGTTTCAACCATCTCTAGTTATGACCACCTTTAGTTTCAACCATCTCTAGTTTCAACCATCCCTAGTTTCAACCATCTCTAGTTATGACCATCTCTAGTTTCAACCATCTCTAGTTTTAACCATCTCTAGTTTCAACCATCTCTAGTTTCAACCATCTCTAGTTTCAACCCTCTCTAGTTATGACCATCTCTAGTTTCAACCATCTCTAGTTTCAACCATCTCTAGTTTCAACCATCTCTAGTTTTAACCATCTCTAGTTATGACCATCTCTAGTTTCAACCATCTCTAGTTATGACCACCTTTAGTTTCAACCATCTCTATTATGACCAGTTTTCACCATTTCTAAGGTTAACCAGCTCTAGTTTCAACCATCTCTAGTTATGACCATCTCTAGTTTCGACCATCTCTAGTTTAAACCATCTCTAGTCTTAACCATCTCTAGTTATGAACATCTCTATTTTCAACCCTCTCTAGTCTTAACCATCTTTAGTTTCAACCCTCTCTATTATGACCAGTTTTCACCATCTCTAGGTTTAACCAGCTCTAGTTTCAACCATCTCTAGTTATGACCATCTCTAGTTTCAACCATCTCTAGTTATGACCATCTCTAGTTATGACCATCCCTAGTTATGACCATCCCTAGTTTCAACCATCCCTAGTTTCAACCATCCCTAGTTTCAACCATCTCTAGTTTCAACCATTCCTAGTTTCAACCATCTCTAGTTCAACCCTCTCTATTATGACCAGTTTTCACCATCTCTAGTTTCAACCATCTCAAGTTATGACCATCTTTAGTTTCAACCATCTCTAGTTATGACCATCTCTAGTTACGGCCATCTTTAGTTTCAACCCTCTCTATTATGACCAGTTTTCACCATCTCTAGGGTTAACCATCTCTAGTTTTAACCGGTTTTCATCATCTCTAGTTTTAACCATCTCTAGTTTCAACCATCTCTAGTTTCAACCATCTCTAGTTTTCACCATCTCTAGTTTCGACCATCTCTAGTTTCAACCATCTCTAGTTATGACCATCTTTAGTTTCAACCCTCTCTATTATGACCAGTTTTCACCATCTCTAGGGTTAACCAGCTCTAGTTTCAACCATCTCTAGTTATGACCATCTCTAGTTATGACCACCTTTAGTTTCAACCATCTCTATTATGACCAGTTTTCACTATCTCTAGTTATGACCATCTCTAGTTATGACCATCTCTAGTTATGACCATCTCTAGTTATGACCATCTCTAGTTTCAACCACCCCTAGTTTCAACCATCTCTAGTTTCAACCATCTCTAGTTTCAACCATCCCTAGTTTCAACCATCTCTAGTTTCAACCATCTCTAGTTTCAACCATTCCTAGTTTCAACCATCTCTAGTTCAACCATCTCTAGTTTCAACCATCCCTAGTTTCAACCATCTCTAGTTTCAACCATCTCTAGTTTCAACCATCTCTAGTTATGACCATCTCTAGTTCAACCATCTCTAGTTTCAACCATCCCTAGTTTCAACCATCTCTAGTTTCAACCATCTCTAGTTCAACCATCTCTAGTTTCAACCATCTCTAGTTTCAACCATCTCTAGTTTCAACCATTCCTAGTTTCAACCATCTCTAGTTCAACCATCTCTAGTTTCAACCATTCCTAGTTTCAACCATCTCTAGTTCAACCATCTCTAGTTTCAACCATCCCTAGTTTCAACCATCTCTAGTTTCAACCATCTCTAGTTCAACCATCTCTAGTTTCAACCATCTCTAGTTTCAACCATCTCTAGTTTCAACCATCTCTAGTTTCAACCATCCCTAGTTTCAACCATCTCTAGTTATGACCATCTCTAGTTATGACCATCTCTAGTTATGACCATCTGTAGTTTCAACCATCTCTAGTTTCAACCATCTCTAGTTTCAACCATCTCTAGTTTTAACCATCTCTAGTTTCAACCATCCCTAGTTTCAACCATCCCTAGTTTCAACCATCTCTAGTTTCAACCATCTCTAGTTTCAACCATCTCTAGTTATGACCATCTTTAGTTTCAACCATCTCTAGTTTTAACCATCTCTAGTTTCAACCATCCCTAGTTTCAACCATCCCTAGTTTCAACCATCTCTAGTTTCAACCATCTCTAGTTTCAACCATCTCTAGTTATGACCATCTTTAGTTTTCACCATCTCTATTTTCAACCATCTCTAGTTTTAACCAGTTTTCATCATCTCTAGTTTCAACCATCTCTAGTTTTAACCAGTTTTCATCATCTCTAGTTTCAACCATCTCTAGTTTTAACCAGTTTTCATCATCTCTAGTTTCAACCATCTCTAGTTATGACCATCTCTAGTTACGGCCATCTTTAGTTTCAACCCTCTCTATTATGACCAGATTTCACCATCTCTAGGGTTAACCAGTTTTCATCATCTCTAGTTTTAACCATCTCTAGTTTCAACCATCTCTAGTTTCAACCATCTCTAGTTTCAACCATCTCTAGTTATGACCATCTCTAGTTATGACCATCTCTAGTTATGACCATCTCTAGTTATGACCTGTGGTGGCAAAAATTGTTGTTCAAAAAGAATGTCAGGACACCTCAGCTGTCTTTCTGAAGATTTAATGAAAAGAGGACAAACATTCAACTGAATGGAGCCACACAGTCCAACCGGTCACATGAACTGTCAGTCCTGAGTGAGCTGAACGTGTTTAAAGAAAAGTTATCTTATAGTTGGGAAGCTTGGAAACTAGACAAAACATCACCCATCACCCTGGCAACCGTGCCAGGCTCTGTGTCAAAGGAACAGACAGTGTTATACCAACATTTTCCATTACAGACCATCTTTAGTTTCAACCCTCTCTATTATGACCAGTTTTCGCCATCTCTAGGGTTAACCATCTCTAGTTTTAACCATCTGTAGTTTCAACCAGCTCTAGTGTTAACCAGCTCTAGTTTAACCATCTCTAGTTATGACCATCTTTAGTTTCAACCCTCTCTATTATGACCATAATAACATAATAACTGCACTCACTAACATCAAATGGGTTTTAACCCTCTCTAGTGTTGCCCAGCTTAGTATCGTCCTCTCCACTGGCAGCAGGACAGAAAGTCACCAGTTTATTAATAAGATGAACATTCAGGAGTCACGTGGGACAGAGACGGTTTCAGATCCCCCAACTCTCCCAGATCTGACAGTTGAATACTTTATTACAGACTCAGTAGTAAGTAAAGTAAACCTTTATTTTACCAGGCAAGAATTGCTAAGAATACATTCTTATTAAGGCAATGGCCTGGTAGGAGGTGAAAGACCTCCTAAGGGGAAGGGAGAAGGGGAGTAACATTAAGATATAGACAATAAAAGCACATACAACAACAGTGACACAAAAGAAAAAGGAATAAAGACATAATGCAGTTACACACCGCAGAATGACAGTTAGTTTGACGTACAGTGACATACAACAAGTTAAGTAAGGACAGAGACACTAAAAGTAAAAACAGTGATACTAGACAACCATAAATGAGACAGTAACAAAACAACAGCAGTAACAGACGGTGTTAGTGAGGTTAGTGAGGTGACAGGATCAGAGAGAGCTTTGGCTGGGACAGCTGCAGGTATACTCAAAAGGTTCCATATAAAATACATAAAAATGACAGGCCACACATTAAAATACATGCAAACATCTGTTCCAATGTTTCCATAGTCCAGATGTGCAGGACCTTGTATCACTCCATGTGATGTTAGTGAGTGCAGTTATTATGTTCAACATGTTTTTAAAACATGTTTTCAAACAAAACGAGCTCCCTTTTTAAGAAAATCTAAAATGAGAAGTAAGATCCTCACAAAGCGATTAAAGAAACGTATTTTAAAGCTTTAAAACTCCAGACTCCCGTCTCTCTGCTCGGCGGGTCACATGACCGGTGGGGCATGTGACCCAGATCTTACCTGTAAGGTACGGGCCACTCCTGCCCTGCGTGACCTCTGACCCCCGCGAACACCTGGGCCACCTGGACCTGCAGCAGCAGCAGCAGCAGGAATACAGTAGACACCTCCATCTGGGACGAGCAGACCCGCAGAACCAGGTACCGACATGCGCGGGTCCGACTCACTTCCGGGTCCCTCCGCTGGCGGGTGACGTCACCGCCCTCGGTCACGTGGGTTTGTTGATAATACGGAGTCACGTGGTAAACTCAGACCACGAGATAAACATTTATGAACTACCTAAATAAAAGAGATAAATGTGTATATAAATGATATACATATATATACATTATGTATATATTATATATATATATTTTTTTAAATAACTAATAAAATAAATAAATAAATAAAATAAAATGTAAAGCGCATTCAAAGCGTTGCGTTGTTTAGATGATTTGGGCATCATTTATAAGATACGATAAGAACACACACACACACACACACACACACACACACACACACACACACACACACACACACACACACACACACACACACACACACACACACACACACACACACACACACACACACACACACACACACACACACGCATGTGGGGAAGGGGGTAAAAAATTTAAAAAAGTAAAAGATATATATATAATATATACTTTTTAAAACTTTTTTAGACTCAGAAATTTCAAAAAACTCTTCATGAAGTTTAGTATTTATTGACCTTCTCTCAAACTCTCAGTGAGTTTTGGAAAAGTTATTTGCTCAATTATAAATTATGATCAGATATGATTAAATTACGCCAAAAAAACTATATATATATATATATATATATATATATATATATATATATATATATACAGTTTTATATATATATATATATAGTTTTTTATATATATATATATATAGTTTTTTTTTCAGACAGACAGATCGGTCGTGTCCTCACACAGCCACCAGATGGCGCTGCTGCGCCGCCTCCACCAGCACCGCAGAAGAAGAGCCTTTGCCCTGCATCCGCCATGCTTGTCTTTCCCCGCTGCTGCAGAACTCTGCTGACCCTCAGCACCGTCCGGGTCTCCTCCAGGTTCTACTCCCCCGGGATGGCTAATAAACGCGTGGCCGTGGTGCTGGCGGGCTGCGGGGTCTATGACGGGACCGAGATCCACGAGGCTTCCGCCGTGTTGGTGCACCTGAGCCGGGGAGGCGCGACTGTGAGTCCCGGTGTTCTGTCAATCTTTGCTACCTGCCAGAAAATTCTACTTCGTGGTTCTGCGCATGCGCACAGTCGATTTTCAAAGTTTGATTACCACGCTAAATTGATAATATGATATTCATACCTGCCAACACTCCCGATTTAAGCGGGAGTCTCCCGATTTTCAACCATTTCTCCCGCCCTGCTCCCGATTTGTAATTTCTCCCGCTTATCTCCCGATTTTAAAGTGAAATGAGTCAATGGTGTTTCACGTGTCGGGGTTCCTGCATGGATGTATTATATTAACGGGTTCCTGACAAACCTGGCAACCCAACCCAAAAGCACTGCCTACGTCCAAGCTCCGCCCCATGGAGCTGCCAATACGTCAACGTCGCCGCCATATTGGATGTTGCAAGACTGCGCTGTAAACTAATACAAGTGAATGGACTTATTTTCATAAAGCACCTTTCTACAAAGAAATTTACGTTTTACGCCTCATTTATTCATTCACACACGCACTAATATACTTGGGAAACAGTTAGGCACCAAATATAATATGTTTAATTTTCTCAGATGGCAAAAATAAGAACTTTATCGATCCCACAGTAATTCATGTTATATCAGCTATAGAGAACAAGTTAGTGCCGAAAAACAATATCCCCCCTCACAAAAACAAGAAAAATAGAGAAACATATTCTCTCATCAGCAAAGCATTACATAAACATATTTAAAAATTTTCAAGTTACAAAATAACATATTTGAACCATTTTTCAGATTTTTTCAGTTATTTTATTGTTTGGAAAATGGTTAAAATATGTTATTTTGTTATTTGAAAATTTGAAAATTTGTTTTGTTTGAGAAAATGCTTTGAAAAAAAGCTGAGGGAAGAGTTGGTGGAGAATCAAGTCATAGTAAGCAAGGATCTCCCACAGGAAGAGAGAGTTGAAGGTTCTTGGTTCTTCTAGGGAAAGAGGAGAGCTTTACAAATCTGGCATCACTGATGAAGGCAATGCTCTGCATCCCTCACAGCAATGCCAGCTCAGAGAGGTCATTCAGCATGGTGAAAAAGATCCTCACAGAAAACACAATGAGTATGGATAATTCTACTCTTTGAGCACTACTTTCTTGCAAGATTAACCATACCAGCCCTGGCCACAAGTAAGTACCCTCCAAGAAAGTGATTGAAGCTGCAAAGTCTGCCACCTACAATTACAACAGGTCCTTGGGTGACAAAGGGAACCTGGAAAATTCTACAAATATTGTATTTAATTGTTATTAATACTAAACTTATTTGGCTCCAAGAGGCTGTAGAGTCATTTTGGAAGGTATATTTTAGCATATTTCATTGTAGCTATGGATTTAAAGCTCATTAAAAGTCGCCTTGTTTATATCAGGGTGGGGATGTTGTGAGTGGAGCATTCCAACCACTACCCCAGAAAATCTCCCTCTTTTTCACAGCCCAATGTTGGCAGGTATGAATATGGGATGTTGAGTATTTGATCCTTCAAAATACATTACCCATGACATGAATTGCATTCCCCTTGTGAACATTATACGATAAAGAGGGAAAAAAACAACAATTATATCGCTTTATTTGATATTCATTCAGTCATTGGCCTTTATTTAACCAGGAAGGTCATTTTTTATTATTCTTATTTACAATAACGACCTGGCAAGAGACAAGGGCCCCTTGGGGGAAAAGGAAGTGGTTTAGGGAGTAAAACACAGTAAAATTGTAGCTCTACAAAGGTAGAAGACCATTAGGGAGCATTTTTTGGCAAAGCAGCAGAAATTGGCAGAACACCGGTCCTGGTCCTGGTCCAGGTCTGGGGGGGGTCCTCCATCAGAACCACTAACAGTGTTGGGGTAGTTACTCAAAAAAAGTAATCCATTACATATTACTAGTTAGTTTAAAAAAAGTAATCCCTTACACTACTTAGTTACTGGTTGCTGAAAGTAATTAGTTACATTACTAGTTACATTACTTTTGGATTACTCCGCAATATCACCTGAGCTGCACCAGAACTCGATTGCCAATGATCAACATTTACAGGACTGTCTCAGAAAACTAGAATATTGTGATTTTCTGTAATGCAATTACAAAAACAAAAATGTCATACATTCTGGATTCATTACAAATCAACTGAAATATTGCAAGCCTTTTATTATTTTAATATTGCTGATCATGGTTTACAGCTTAAGAAAACTCAAATATCCTATCTCAAAAAATTTGAATATTCTGGGAATCTTAATCTTAAACTGTAAGCCATAATCAGCAATATTAAAATAATAAAAGGCTTGCAATATTTCAGTTTTTTTCTCAAAATTTTGACTTTTTTCCTCGACATTTCGACTTTTTTCTCAACATTTCGATTTTTTCACAAAATTTTGACTATTTCTTCAACATTTTGACTTTTTTCTCAACATTTTGACTTTTTTCTTGAAATTTGGCTTTTTTCTCTTCATTTCGACTTTTTTCTCGGCATTTCGACTTTTTTCTCAAGATTGTATTTCAACATTAATCCTATCTCAAAAAATGTGAATATTCTGGGAATCTTAATCTTAAACTGTAAACTATAATCAGCAATATTAAAATAATAAAAGGCTTGCAATATTTCAGTTGATTTGTAATGGATCCAGAATGTATGACATTTTTGTTTTTTTAATTGCATTACAGAAAATAAAGAACTTTATCACAATATTCTAATTTTCTGAGACAGTCCTGTAGTTGGAACCTTGTTACTGCAGTGCCCAGATCAGCACAAATGTGTATTCGTAAAATCACGTTAAGTCAGACAAGTGTTGCGCAACGCGTGAAGAAGCACGTTTGATTGTCTTTTCTGTTCTCCCGTTCTACATGTAGCTGAAAAGCTTAAAGTAACTAAAGTAACGTAATGTTTTTTGTCCTAGAGTAAATATAATGTGATTACCCAAATTAAAACCGTAACGCGTTACATTACTGCGTTACTGGTGAATGTAATCTCGTTACAGTAACGCGTTACAGTAACGCGTTACTTTGTACCGCGTTACACCCAACACTGACCACTAACCAGCATGAACTTATTATTATAGAATAATGCATTTGGTTACTATAAATAATCAAACATTTACACTCATCAGTGCAATGAAAAGCATCTTAAAATGCAGCCCTCTCATTTTAAGGTTAAACCCTTTATAGGGCAGGGGACCATATTTGGAAACTTCAGCAGAATTCCCGTCGATTATTATTATAAAATAAGTTGCCAAGTAAAGAATTAAAAAAAAAAAAGGTCCTTTAATGTTCTCCAATAAGCCTCCAGATTTGAAATCTTTAAATTACTAGTATTTTATTGTCTGCCCTATAAAGGGTAAAGGACACATTCAAATACCCTTGTGTTTTGCGTTATTGTTCTTCGTGCACTATTTAATAAGTGGAGGTACTTTAGTAAATATATTCCATATTTATAATAATATCAAACTTTTTGTTTATGTCCCTGAAGTTGCTGAGCCTTAAATTCGGGTATCTGCCCCTTTTAAGAAACGTGACGTCACCGACAGCTTTTTGTGTCTCTGCAGCTGCAAGTGCATCAAACTGCGTTTGTCTTTACTAGTTTTTCATCAAACTGCATTTGTCATTACTAGTTTTTCATCAAACTGTGTTTGTGCTAAAGTTTCCACTCCGTCATGGTGAAAAATTAACTGATATAAAACTTTTTCAGAAGTTCAAAACGTTTAATCATCAATATGTTTCTGATGTAAGTTATTTGTTCTCTTCTGGATCACCCATCAGTGCTTTCAGTCCTTCAAGTTTAGTGAACTAGATTATTGTCAAAAGTTATATAAAAAAAAACAACCTTTTGTGGGATTTCTTTAAAACAAAATGAGACCAAATAATTTTAGTTGAAAGTTTGAGCAAATATTGCTGCACCTTTCCAAAAAAAAAAAAAAAAAAAAAATTGTTAATAAGAGCTGCAATTTGTGTATTTACTGTACAGTGAGTGAAAATAACAGAGTCGAATTCCCTGTCTTGTTGGACATGACTTGGCCAAATAAACATGATTCTGATTTTGATTCTGATTCTGAAATAAATCTGCAGTCAGGTTTCAAATAGAAAAGGAGGTGCAGTTATCACATATTTGAAAGGGAAACAAATATTTAGCAGTAATTTTGTCGTTGTCATCTTAAGACTTTTCACATCATCATATTTTAAAGAAATGAACAAAATATCTCTGTACATTAGCGGTCGTAATCTTGGAAATTCCAGAGTTGCAGAAGCAAATCCAAGGTTACAACACACCAGACAACAAACTAAACAGGAAGGAGGAAAACCATCGAAAGCGCAGAAACAGCCAACCATAAATATTAAAGTTAATCAAGAGTCGACCACTTCCTGCTCAGACACATGTTCCTTCTGCTATGACGGTCCGGACTTCTTCCTTTTTTCTATTTCTTCTTTATCCTGCACTTTATTTGTTTTTACTCATTTCCCACCGTGTTCTTCCTGGTAGACTCACGTTCACATGTCATTTACGTTGGGCTTTTATTGTGAAAGGGGCTGGGAATCCATTCAAATGTCAAGAATCGATTCGATTGTGATTCTTAGGATTCAGAATCGATTATCAAGATTTGATTCGATTCCGATATTTATTTGGGTTAGTGTTATTAAAACTGTTTTTTGAGCTGTTGCATGAATTATATGACTTATGCAAAATGCTAGTATTATATTGCGATTCAACAGCAAGTATTGCAGCTAATGATGCTGTAAGGACCAATCAGCTCCCAGAATGCTGATAGAACTGAAACAGAAACATCGTGTGGCAGAATTATCATACAGATCCAGGGCAGCAAACAGGGACGTATTTTATTTTTTCCCACATTCTGATTTAATTTTTTCCATTTTCGGTCTATTTCGGTTTTTAATTTTTGAGACTTTGGTTTTTAGCATTTATGCAAATGTAACCCCAAAACAGTATATAAAGTAATGAAATATAGACAATTTATGCAATTATAACTGAAAACTTTAATGTTTTCATACCTTTAAACATATTTAAAGGCAAAAACATGGCACCAGTTATTCTTGTGTTCCACAAAACATAAATTTTTTGGGGGCATAAACAAAAAATACCAAAAGTTGTAATGTAATAATGGAAAAAAAAAAAAAAAGGATCTTTTAGACATATGAATCGATTTTTAGGAATTCATATGAGAATCGATTTAGAATCGGAAAATCGATTATTTTATTATTATTTTTTTCTTCCCCGACTCGACACCATATTGATTTGGGTTAGTTATATGGAGGTAGATTTGTGTCTTAATTATTCAATCAAAAAAAAGATTTTTTGCACAAAACGGCACTAACGCAGCACAAATAAAAACGACACCATTTTGGACAAAGAAAAATATTTTTGATTTAATGATAAAGACACAAATGTCCTACCCATAATATGGCCAAAATAAAAGAAAAGTTGCTTCAAACAAAAAAACGTCACTTCTATCTAAGATTTTTCTAAGAAAAACAGTGTTCAAATGCATTTTTTTTAGTCTCAAATAATTTTTTGCATTCAAACACTTTTTTTCTTTGATTGAAATCATTTTTTTTGATTGAATTGAATTTTTTTTTTTTTTCCAACACAGGCCTAATTGTGAAATACCAAAAAGTTCTGCAACCGTGACCTCGATGTTCTGGCCTCCAGCAAGCGTGGGTCTTTAACGGACCCTCGGGTCGCTGGTTCTAACGTTCCTGATGTAAAACCCGTCACTAGTCGGCCTGCTCAGTGTTCTCATGCCCATGATCTTGAGTCTGAAAAGGCTCCTAGCCGAACCCGTCAGCATGTTTCTGTTTGAGGTCTTACCTGCGGCTCGTCTCCCTCCAGGTGAAGATGTTCGCCCCCAGCGCCGACCAGATGCACGTGGTGAACCACCTGAAGGGCGAGCCGTCGGAGGAGAAGAGGAACGTGCTGGTGGAGAGCGCTCGTCTGGCCCGGGGAGACATCCAGGACCTGACCAAGCTCAGCGTCAGCAACCACGACGCCGTCATCATCCCAGGTGTGTTGTGTGTGTTTTTCAGGTTTCTATTGGTTTGATCTGGTTGCCACGGTGATGTGGGAAGTTTGGGTCACATGTGTTATTTGCCGTAGGTTATATAGGTACCCAATCACCTGCACTGTGGTGGAGAGAGGCGAGTTAGATAGCCGTCATTTTTGTTGACCACTTTGTTCCGTTTGATCACTCCGATTACCGTATTTTCCGCACTATAAGGCGCACCTCAAAGCCTTTAATTTTCTCAAAAACCGGCAGTGCGTCTTATATATGATCATTACGGTAATTTCTGTTACTGTAGTCAGGGGGATTGTGGGTAATGTAGTTGGTGTCGCCGAAGTAACGGCGCTAAAAACGTCAGGAATCGTCACAGACGTTCAAGACAACAGCAGCGACGCTGACTCGCATAATGGCGATGGAGACGGAGCAAAGCTGGTTTTTATTTTGTTAATAAAGTTTGACATACGGTACTTCTTGTTTTTTTTTTTTTTTTGCATTTGCTGTAGGATTTTGTAGCATTTCCTGTAGTGTAGCTCCATCAGGTAGATACGTAACTCAACCCCAGCCACTATAGTACGGTATTTTACCAGATATTTATTTATGCGCCTTATAATGCGGTGCGCCTTTTATATATTGAAAAGATTTTTAAATATGTCATTCATTGAAGGTGCACCTTATAGTGCGGAAAATACGGTACACGTATGCAGGCAGTGTACATGTTTAAAAACCAATAAGCGAGTGTAATCGAAAAGGCCGCTATAGCTGAGCCATAAAACTTCTCTGGGACTCAGCATGCTTCTCTGTCAGCAGCAGCGCGTCATGCAAATATACAGGACCTAACAATAAACTCTCAGGCGGCTCTTTAAAGGACAGGAAAGCCGCAATACCCCCCCCCCGGCGCTGAGAACATCATGTAATCCCCGCTCTCTCTCCCGTATTTGCTCAGGCGGCTTCGGGGCGGCGAAGAACCTGTGCACGTGGGCCGTGCAGGGGAAGGACTGCTCCGTGGACGAGGGCGTGAAGGCGGCGCTGCAGGCGTTTCACAGCGCAGGGAAACCCATCGGCCTCTGCTGCATCTCCCCCGTCCTGGCAGCCAAGGTGTTCCCCGGGTGTGAGGTCACGCTCGGCATCGAGAAGGACGACAAGTGAGTCCCACCGTGTTCATGAGCTGGGCTGGGGATCCATTCAAATGTCAAGATTCGATTCTGAATCGATTATCAGAATTTGATTCGATCCCATTCGATCCGATATTGATTTGGGTTAGTTATATGGAGGTAGATTTGTGTCTTAATTATTCAATCAAAAAAAATATTTTTTGCACAAACAAACGACACCATTTTGGACAAAGTAAAATATTTTTTTTCTTTTTGAAGCAACTTCTCTTTTGATTAAATGATAAAGACACAAATGTCCTACCCATAATTTGGCCCAAATACAAAACAACACTACTTCAATCAAAAAAGTTGCTTCAAACAAAAAAAACTTCACTTCTATCAAAGAAAACATTTCCAATCAAAGAAAAACAGTGTTCAAATGCATTTTTTTGAGTCAAATAATGTTTTGCATTCAAACACTTTTTTTCTTTGATTGAAATCATTTTTTTTGATTGAAGTGATTTTTTTTTTTTTTTTTTTAATTGAAAATATATTTTTTAATTGAAGCAATCTTTTTTTTGATTGAGTAATTAAGACACAAACTACCTCCATATAGTTAGTGTTATTAAAAATGTTCTTTTTTCCCAACTTTTTTTATTGGGTTTTGCAGATGTATACAATTTATATTAAAACATTTACAGAGTTAAGCATACATTTTTCTTTTAGGAAAAACAACAGAAAAAGACAGTGGTCACTTAAGTATTGCAGCATACCCGTACAACCTATATAAAACTAGAACAACCACAATAAAATAATTAGATAGATGCATAAATAAAAATAAATAAATAAAATAAATAAATAAATAAAATAAAACTACGACAGAAAGGACGATTACAAAAATAAATACAAAATTGTAATGAGAATTATTAATTAGATAAAAAAAATTAAAAAAAGGCGTAGGCACATCAGTCAGGTAATAGTGAATTGCAATAGAGATAGCAACAGACATCCCAAGTTCAGAATCAGAAAAAGCTTTATTGCCAAGTCAGACATAAATCAGACGAGAGAACTTGACTCCGGTTCACACCGATGGCACCATTAATATGGACGCCATTTTTTAGAGGAAGGGTGACACTGGGATGGAGGGAGGAGGGGAAAAAAAGGCATCTTCACACTGTGTATTAATACCTAGTGTCAAGGTGAAAAAAAACACCTCAGCACAGAAAAGCAACATACACACAGCAAACAACATCATAACTTGCATGGGTAAGGGGGGTGGGCAAGTCGGGGTGGGGGTGGTTATCAGTAAGTTTGTGTGTGTGAGCGGTAAGTCTGTGAAAACTTCGCCCCAGAGCTGCTCCTTAGCCATTGTCCTTGATGTTATCAGACGTTCCGGTACAGTTCTGAAAACAAGTCCACAGGTGTTTTGAGAGAGGGGGAGGGCTAGTGGGGCCAGAGGCACTTGTTTACATTCCACCAGGGAGATTGTGACTGGAGCAGCAGGCCAAGCTGCTCTGTCAAGGTCAGATTATATAATCAACAATTGTATTGAAAGAAAGGAAACAGGCAGACTCCAGTAATTTTCCATCTGCCGTTAAGTCTCTGATTCCTCAATGGCTACTCCAAACAGACAAATTTGTGATCAGTTCCCGCCAAGCCGAGCTTCCAACTTCTCCAAGGTTTTCTCCATCTTGCCAATGAGCTCAAAGACCGCCGCCAGCCTGCGATTCTGTTCAAGAATCGCATCCAGCTTGCGGCTTTATTCTCCCAGTGTTAAAGTCTTGAGTGTTGATCCCCGTGCTTATTCCTTCAGCAACGTCGGGCAGCTCTGAAAGGGCCAAAGCAGCTGTCGACGACTTACGCGTTTGTCGATAGGCCAGGAAAGTCCCCACTCCAATTAGAAGAAATCCTGCCATCATAAATCCAATTATGAAGGCATCTTCAACGTCCTCGACAGACAGAATCTGGAGGCACAAAGGCTTCCAGTGTTTGTAAAAATCCATTGTGTATCCAGCAAAAAATGTCCCATCGGGGCGGGAGGGCTCCCTTACCCCCTGACTTCTCGTCGCAAAAATTTGGTCAATTGTGCTGAGAGACCAGTTAATCAATTCTATGATTGTAGAGTTTCGGAGGAGGGAAAATGAGAGACTCTGAAGACAAGACAGGATAAAAGCAGTAGCAGGGAAGATTGATAAGGGAGAGGAGCAGAAAAAGCGTCCGCCTTCGCTGAGAGCCGGAAGAAGAAAAGCGGCATCCAACCCTCATCACAACAGAAATAACATATCTGCGGGTCTCTAAGCTGCTTCAGTCACATTTATCAGGGCTGAGCGGGAGATCCGTCTTCTTAACGAATTGAAGGAATTCCTCAGGTGATAAAGGTTCGTTGATGACGATATTTGGTCATAATTTTCGTTGACGAAAGCAGCTTTAGTTCCCAGGTGACCTGCAGGTGTGTGACACGGCTGTGGACCAGAACCGGCGTCTCACCCCCCCCTTCTCCTCCTCTCCTCTCCCCCAGGTATCCCAACACGGCCGACACGGCGGCGGCCGTCACCCAGCTGGGCTGCAAACACGTGAACACCAGCGTCTCCGAGAGCCACGTGGACCAGAAGAACAAGCTGGTCACCACGGCCGCCTTCATGTGCGACGCCCCCATCCACCAGATCTACGACGGCATCGGGACCATGGTGCAGGGCGTCCTGAAGCTGGCCTGATCATCGATGGTGCAGGGCGTCCTGAAGCTGGCCTGATCATCGGTGGTGCAGGGCGTCCTGAAGCTGGCCTGATCATCGATGGTGCAGGGCGTCCTGAAGCTGGCCTGATCATCGGTGGTGCAGGGCGTCCTGAAGCTGGCCTGATCATCGGTGGTGCAGGGCGTCCTGAAGCTGGCCTGATCATCGATGGTGCAGGGCGTCCTGAAGCTGGCCTGATCATCGATGGTGCAGGGCGTCCTGAAGCTGGCCTGATCATCGATGGTGCAGGGCGTCCTGAAGCTGGCCTGATCATCGGTGGTGCAGGGCGTCCTGAAGCTGGCCTGATCATCGATGGTGCAGGGCGTCCTGAAGCTGGCCTGATCATCGATGGTGCAGGGCGTCCTCAAGCTGGCCTGAGCTGCTGTCACGCGCCGTAGGAGCGACGGCTCATAGAGAGTTTAGATGTCTGATCAGGATGAGGTGCCGCGTTTTTGTAGTAGTCGGCTTTAATAACCTGCTTCACGCTGCTGCCGCGTCCCGGATGTTGATCATATTTATGTTATAAATGAAAATAAAGATTGTGAACACTCCTCTATTAGACCTTACTGACAGGATCTACAGAAATTCATGAAGAAAATCTTAAAAGTGGAATTTCCATTTACTTTAATGAATATGTTCTTGGGAAAAAGGGAACCAAGAAATAAAAAAATTCGGGGGACAAATATATACTTAGAACGATGTTAGTGGCGAGTAAAAAAGCCATCACCTGAAAGGGAAGATTGGATAGACGTGACGCATTAACATTTACATGATGGAAAAGTTGACTTTCTTGCTTAAATTTGGACAAATTTAAGAATTTCTGGAAACTCTGGGTTTAATTCGTGTCACCATTGAGAGCAGACTTTATCCAAATAGTAATATATATTTTTAAGATTGCCTTGGTTCTTGCTACAGAATTGTAATTGTTCATTTAAAAAAAAAAAATGATTAAAATATGTAAAAAAGAGATTGAAACAGGACTAATGTTGATGGATAAGGTACAGTGTGTTTGTATGATCATCATTCAGTTACTGTAATGCCCAGTTTGTTTGTTTATTCTCTCATATTTTACTCTTGTGTAAAGAGGTTTGAGTGACAGCAAGGTTTAAATTCTGTTTAATTTATTTACTTTTTTTTTCTTCTTTCTTTTGGCTCTTTAATGGCCTTTGTATCGCTTAAGGAAATTCAGATGCATTAGGTTATGCAACAATTGTGGGACAGAGGGTGAGATGAGAGAAATTGTGATGTTTCTGTGAATGTTTGGACCTTTGTGAAATCTTTTAAAGATTTTATTAGTTTTCAACATCATCATAAACCAGGAGGACTGACAGATCCACAAAACAATATACATATCATACACGCCTCCCAGTATTACACACACACAAAAAATTTGGGAAAAAAGCATTAACACAAATAATTTAAAAAAAGAAAAAAAAACAACCAGGAACAGAAAGAAAAGTAAATAAATGAATACAAAAAAGGGAGGGGGGTACAGTACAGGGATGTAATACGCTTTCTTTGATTGTACATGGCATTTAACATCTTTGTGAAATTTTGAGAATGAGAATAAAAAAAAAGAAAATGAAGTGTTTTGTTGATTTAGTTTATTTTAAAATAAAGACTATAAATATTTACAGGCTGATTATTTGTCTCCTGCAGTGGCGCCACCAGGGGGGGGGGGGGGGGCAGGGGGGGCCACCGCCCCCCCTACAAATGTGCTGGCCACCCCACTGGCCTCAATAAAAAACAAAAAAAAACACTTGCCGGTCACGTAGATTCTATCGTCAGTTATGTGTTTCATCCCAAATCATTTGGGCAAAATGCACAGCCAGCCGGGCCCAGGAAGCCGCTCTTGAACTGCCATCACTCACAGTAGTACTATTAGTCTATGCACATTAGACCATTAGTAACATTAAATGTAACACAATAAACCTAAGTATATCATAGGGGTGTAACAATAAATCATGCCACGAAATTTTGCGATATAAAAACGTCACGATACGTGTCGTGGAGGAGACAAACTATCGCGATATTGGGTTACTAATTTTAATATATTGTGTTGACTAGTAACATCCTATTTTCTGATGTTTATGGTTCACAGTTTATGAAAACCCCAAATAAAAAATCTCAAAAAATTAGAATATATTATGAAATCAATAAACAATTCAATCATCCAAATTATACCAAATAAAGGTTTAACATATCTAGCTTTGCATGTAATGAGACTATGTAATATATTAGTTTCACCTTTTAAGTTGAATTATTGAAATAAATTAACTTTTACACCATATTCTAGTTGAATTATTGAAATAAATTAACTTTTACACCATATTCTAATGCTCCGACCTTCACCTGTAGCTATATCTATATTTACCTGCATACGGTACATCTTGGCTGATGTTACGTACGTAGCATAGGAGGCTATTTCAGTAGTTGGTTGTCTGTCTGTACAGTCATGCAAGTGTAATGCTATTAACGCACTTTAAACTTTAAATCAGGGGTCGGCAACCCAAAATGTTGAAAGAGCCATATTGGACCAAAAACACACAAAACAAATATGTCTGGAGCCGCAAAAAAATGCAAAGTCGTGTATAAGCCTTAGAATGAAGGCAAATGGCGAAAGGAGAAATGTCGAGAAAAAAGTCAAAATTTCGAGAAAAGTCGAAATGTTGAGAAAAAAGTCGAAATGTCGAGATTAAAAAAGGAAAAAGGAAGAAAAAAAGAGAAAAAAAAGAAGAAAAATAAGAAAAAGGAAGAAAAAAAGACAAAAAAATGAAAAAAAAGGTCAAACATTTTTGAAAAAGTTTCAGGGAGCCACTAGGGCGGCGCTAAAGAGCCACATGCGGCTCTAGAGCCGCGGGTTCCTGACCCCCGCTTTAAATCAAAGCAATAAATACATTTCTATGCAGTTTAGAAGTTTTGGGGATGTCCCTTCCTTTTTGGCGCCTGCGCTGCTGAAATCGGGGCGTCCCTTATTTCTATTTCTGAAAGGTGTTGACCCTAGTTACTGCTCAGGTGTGTGGCTGCTCATCCTCAGGTAGCCCCCCAGGGTGCTGCAGCTGCTCTGGTCCTCCAGGGCCCCCACCGCGGCCTCCACCCCCTCCACGCCCTCGGTCCGCAGCACGGCCGACGCGTTGCGTCTGAACTTGTCCAGCAGGTGGCGCTGGCTCAGCGGCCTCCTCCAGTGGCCGTAGAAGGTGTCGCAGCGGGCGGAGTACCGGCCCCCCCGCGCCGTCTCCAGCTCCACGGAGCAGTACATGCCGTCGAAGCAGGGCGGGTTGTCCCGGGGGGTCTGGACCCGGACTTTCCCCAGCAGCTCCACCAGGGGGCGCCGCTCACGCTGCTCCCGGCTGAAGGTCGCTGGGGTCACCGCCCCGTCCAGCAGCGCCGCGCTGGCGCAGAACTGGAAGGAGTGGCGGGCCTGGTGCTCGGAGACGGGCAGGGGCCGGTCGATGTACCGGGAGGAGGGCACCTGCAGGGTGACCCGGGTCACCTGGCCCGGATCCAGACCCCCCTCCGCGTCCAGCAGCGCGGCGCGGGCCGCCAGCGCTGCGTCCACGGCCCAGTGCATGGCCAGGTGGGCCGGCAGCCGCTTGAACGCCACGTCCTGGTCCTCCAGCACCCACCTGGAGGGAGGGGGCGTTAATTTACTTAAATCAGAACTTTTTGGTGTGTAATACTATGGAAGAATATCAGGGCCATGCAAGAGAAAAAATATTTGATAGGGGAAGATTTTTTTTTATTGTGCACTTCGAGAAAAAAGTTGAAATGTCGAGATTAATGTTGAAATATAATTTCGAGAAAAAAGTCGAAATGTCGAGAATAATATTGAAATATAATTTTGAGAAAAAAGTCGAAATGTCGAGATTAATGTTGAAATACAATTCGACTTTTTTCTCGAAACTGTACTTCAACATTATTCTCGACATTTCGACTTTTTTCTCATCATTTCAACTTTATTCACGAAATTTTGACTTTTTTCTCGACATTTCGACTTTTTTCTTGAAGTGCATAATGAAAAAAAAATCTTCCTCCTCTAAAATATTATTTTTATTTTTCTCTTGCCTGTATTTTTATACTTTCTCTTCCGTAATACGAAAAATTATTAGGGCCATGCAGGAGAAAAAATATTTGAGAGGGGAAATTTTTTTTTTATTGTGCACTTCGAGAAAAAAGTCAAAATGTCGAGAAAAAAGTCAATGTCGAGATTAATGTTGAAATACAATTTTGAGAAAAAAGTCGAAATGTCAAGAAAAAAGTTGAAAAAAAGTTGAGAAAAAAGTTGAAATGTTGAGATTAATGTTGAAATACAATTTCAGGAATAAAGTCGAAATTTTGTGAATAGTCGAAATTTCGTGAATAAAGTCAAAATACATTTAGACTTTTTTCTCGAAATTGTATTAGGGCCATGCAGGAGAAAAAATATTTGAGAGGGGAAGAATTCTTTTTATTGTGCACTTTGAGAAAAAAGTTGAAATGTCAAGAAAAAAGTCGAAAAGTCGAGATTAATGTTGAAATACAATTTCGAGAAAAAAGTCGAAATGTTGAGAAAAAAGTCGAAATGTAGAGATTAATGTTGAAATACAATTTCGAGAAAAAAGTCGAAATGTCGAGATTAATGTTGAAATACAATTAGACTTTTTTCTCGAAATCGTATTTCAACATTAATCTCGAGATTTTGACTTTTTTCTCGAAGTACATAATAAAAAAAAATCTTCCTCCTCTAAAATATTTGTATTTTTCTCCTGCCTGGCCCTGATACTCTTCCATATCTTTGAGAGTTTGTATATTTAAATAAAGTTCTGTTTAAACCAACCTGAAGGAGCCGGCAGCACCGTCCATGGGGCAGGGCCGGTAGTCCCGGTAGTAAACCCCCAGGCCTGAGTCCAGGTCCAGGATGTTGGGGTTCCCCTCCAGCCCCAGGGCCGCCAGCTGCGCCGCCTCCAGGCCGCGCCGCGCCGCGTTGCCCACGTGCAGCGGCTTGGTCTGCGTGGCGGCGTTGGCCAGGGGCGCGCCGGCCGAGGAGGCCGCGATGGCCAGGGCGTGGGCGCACTGGGCCGGGGACAGACGGAGCAGCTTAGCGGCGGCCGCAGCGCTGCCCATCACCCCCACCACGCTGGGGGGGTGGAACCTGGGGGGGGGGGGGGGGAAACAGAACCGGGTCAGTCAGGAGTCTGGGCAGGGCGTCTCCAGAAATGTTTCATAGGGGGGGCCAGATGGGGCCACGTAAATTCTTGGGGTGGAACCAAAACTAAAAGCCATCATTACAGGACTTTATTATACTGTTGTAGAATACAGGCTCAGATTTTTTTTTTTTTTATACTTTCTAACTTGTCTGCATATCTATTAATGGTTAATACCATGTTGGTAAAAACCTAAGGCATATATATATATGCATTTTTAATATATAAATATATATCATATATATTTTAATATATAATATATTTATTTTATTAATATACATTGAGCTGCCCTCCCGACTGGAAAGCCCAGCCGGCTGAGTTTTGTTTAAAATTGAATTTCTGTTGCAAATAAAACCTGTCTTCCAATTCATTGCATTTTTAGCCTAGTTATTTTTGTGGTAGAAGTATCGTATCAGTACTCGGTATCGGCGAGTACACAAATTAAAATACTCGTACTCGGTGTGAAAAAAATGGTATCGGGGCATCCCTTATATATATATATATATATATATATATATATATATATATATATATATATATATATATATATATATATATTAGGGCTGGAACTCGATTAAAAAAATTAATCAAATTAATTACAGGCTTTGTAATTAATTAATTGCAATTAATCGCAATTTGATCGCATATCAATTTTATCATTTGTTTCAAATGGATTTTTGTATACGAGTGAATGATTGACTAGTGAAAACATATGTTCAATGTATGAAATAGTTTATTTTTATCAAGGTGGTGCTTCACCAAGAACAAATCAGTGCATTTTGCTAAATTTTCACTTGAAATAAGTAGAAAAATCTGCCAGTGGGACAAGATTTATCTTCTCATTACAAGCAAGTTCCAGTGGCAGATGTTTCTACTTATTTTAAGTGAAAATCTACTTGAAACAGGTGAAAATTGTTGTTTTTTCCAGTGATGAGTCTTGTTTTAAGTGTAATGAGATTTTTTGACTAAAAATGAGACATTTTAACTAGAAATAAGACACATATTCTTGTTAAGATTTTGAGTTTTTGCAGTGTACAGAAAAAGTATCAACTCAGCACGCCTCCACCCGTAGTGTAAAAGCACAAAACCGGGGTGTGACGAGTCTAGTTGTGCTGAGTAGGTACTAGTATAAAAGTGCCATAAGTGTCTGACCTCTCGGGGATGTTCCCGGCCTCCCTGGAGAACCTCATTAGCCGGCCCTGCACCTCCAGGCCCACGTTGAAGGCCAGCAGCAGCTCCAGGCCCGAGGGCCGGGACGGCAGCGTCTCGGCCAGCGCCAGCAGGCCCGGCAGCACGGCGCCGGACGGGTGCGTCGCAGGGTGCCACGTGTCGTCAAAGTCCATGGAGTGGACCTGGGGGGGGGACAGGGGACAGCTGGTGACCAGGGAGCCCCACCAGGCCGGACCGGGACTCTGATGTCCCAACTCACTTCACTTCACTTTTGTCCCTTGAAGGGTGATTAGGTTTGCAGCAGATATAAACATTCAGCACACATTCACCCCAGCAACTTTAGAAGCTACACGCATAATTCTCCCCAGGGAGCAAGATTTCCATACCAACAAATGATACAAAATGAGATAACAGATTCAATAAAAGCACTATAAAACATTTTCATCAGGCTTTTGTCTACCTGGAATTTAGCGAGCTTCCTCAGAGAAAAGATGCGTTGTTGACCTTTCTTGCAAAGTGTATCACAATTCACATCAAATTTGAGCATCTTATCAATTCTAGTGTCTCACCGCCACGCCGTTGACGAAGGCGGCGTAGTGAGGAGGGAGAACCGCCTCGGACCGGCCCCAGACGCTGCTCCTCTGCTCCGACGTGAAGAGCTGCAAGAGAGAGGAGGAGGATGAGCTTCTGTGCTCGGAGGTGGAAGTTCCAACCTCCGACTCCCAGAGAAACAATACAGCAGTGATCATCAACTGGTGGCCCGCCGAACCATCCAATCCGGCCGCGACTGTATTCTTCTCTGACGGGCCTCTGACAGCTCAGGATATGAATCCTTGAAATTTGTATGTTTAGTGTTGTTGTGACGGTGCAGATTATATTCTTTTGCAACAGCAACAGTTTCGTTGCAAATGAGGCAAACAGGTGATGTATTTCGAAAGGTTGGCATGACAAATGCGAACTTTTCAGTCCAGTGATTGTTAAAGGATCTGTTTTCTACGGTGGCCGACAAGGGCCAAACGCACTGCAACGGCCTAATGCGTCTCAGTTAAGGAAAACGGTTTAAAGTACAGAAACGATTCAAATTCACAAACTCAAAACGAGGTACAAAAAGAGGAACGTGGTGCAAATGAAAAAACGTGCTGCAAAAAACAAAGACAAATGCAGCATCATCAAACGCTGCAAATAGAGAAACGATGCAAAGCACAAAACGATATAAAACCAGAAACCTTCTTCAAAAGAAAAACGCTTCATAACCGGTTACCAAACCTGCAGGGGGCGCTCTCGGTGTAACAGCTCAACTGACAGACACATGGGATGTAGAGAGAGACCGAACAGCTGACTGTAACGTTAAAATATAATAAAGAAACGTCTCGTAATGTACAGCGTTGTACAGTGATATAAACCACATTATATCAGATTACCATTCCCGCTGTATGTTTAAACCATGGATGTAAACACTGAGGTTCAGTGCAATACAGTCACAAAAAGGTCAATTGAGGAGGAATAGAAGTTAATGATTGATGATAAAGGTGTCAGTTATAGAAGCGATTCAACAATCTGACGATGAGCTCCGTCTTCAGTTCACTATCTTGGAACAAACCAAATGAATAGATTCAAAGTTGAAACCCTGACTAATGCAGCATCCCCAGACTTTCAGAAACATCACCCCCCCCGGGTACCTGGCTGTAGGCGAGGGCCTTGTGGAAGACGGCCGTCCGGGTCCCCAGCAGCCCGACCCCCAGCGTGTCCAGCATCATCCTCTTGCTCCTCTGGACCACCAGGTCCGTCAGCTGAGCGGTGCCGAGGCCGTGGATGGCGGCGCCGAAGCTCTCCGTGATGCCCTGGAGGGGGGGACACTTTAAATGTCCTTCTAAACCAGTCAAGAACTTAAAATGTCTTAAATGTCTAGGCCTGTGTTGAAAAAAATCAATTTTCCGATTCTAGATCGATTCTCATATTAATTTATAAAAATCGATTCGTATCTCTAAAGATCGATTTTTTTTCATCATTACAACCTTTGGTATTTTTTTGTTTACGCCCAAAAAAAGGAATGTTTTGTTGGACAGGAGAATAACTGGTGCCATGTTTTTGCCTTTAAATATGTTTCAAGGTATGAAAACATTAAAGTTTTCAGTTATAATTGCATAAATTGTCTATATTTTATTACTTTATATACTGTCTTGGGGTTACATTTGCATACAATGCTAAAAACCAAATTCTCAAAAATGAAAAACTGAAAAAGACCAAAAATGGAAAAAATTAAAACGGAGTGTGGGAAAAAAACGATTTCAATTGATTCCTAAAAATCAATTCGTATGTCTAAAGATTGATTAATTTTTCATCATTACATTACAACTTTTGGTGTTTTTTTGTTCATGCCCTAAAAAGGAATGTTTTGTTGGACAGGCGAATAACTTACATTTGCATAAAATGCTAAAAACCAAATTCTCAAAAATGGGAAAAAATAAAACCGATTTCATCCGTCTCTGTTTCCTCCCTGGATCTGTTTGGTAATTCTGACCCACGATGTTTCTGTTTCAGTTCTATCAGCATTCTGGGAGCTGATTGGTCCTTACAGCATCATTAGCTGCAATACTTGCTGTTGAATCTCAATATAATACTAGTAGTAATATGTTGCAGAACTACAGTCATATAATTCATGCAACAGCTCAAAAAACAGTTTTATTAACACTAAACCAAATCAATATCGGAATCGGATCGAATCAAAGCGTGATAATCGATTCTGAATCTTAAGAATCGAAATCGAATCGATTCTTGACATTTGAATCAATCCCCAGCCCTATAAATGTCCTTTACTACAAACAATCTTAAGGAGAACATCTGAGATGACGGGAACTCACCTTGCGTAGCATTTCTGGCCCTGGGCGGCGTCTGGAAGTGGAGCAGCATCTCTCACCGCTGGGGTTTTATGGTCCGCCGGGCCGAGGGCTGGGCTCCCAAATTTCCAGAGTGGCGGAAATCTGGAGAAGTGAGTACTTTCACAATGACTGGACCTCACCTCCACACCTCCTCGCCTCTTTGACTGCAGCGTTGGGAAATCTCCCAGAACTTCTCCCTTTTGGCTGAAGCAGCGATGCTGAACACAGTCTGAACACGGGGAATGAAACCAAAAGCAGCTTGTGATTGCTGAACTTGGTCATCTGAAAATTGTTCGATATTGCAGAGTTGAGGACTGCACAAATAATATACAAAGCCAGAAATAACTCTTTACCCGGACAAATACAGCAACTGTTTCAGGAAAGACAGGGGAGATATGAAGTAAGGGAAGCAATTAAATTTAAATTAAAGACATGTAGAACTACAAGCAAAAAATGTTGCATTTCAAACAGTGGAGTGAGAATATGGAACAGTCTGAGAGAAACAATGAAACCATCTACAGGTTCAAAGCAAATACAAAGAAAAGATTTTTGCCAAATATATTATATATATTATAATTATAAATATAATTATATATATATATTTATATATATAAATATATATATATATATATATATATATATATATATATATATATATATATATATATATATATATATATATATTATAATTATGAATATAATTATATATATATATATATATATATATATATATATATATATATATATATACATATATATATATATATATATATATAAATATATATATATATATGATATATTATTAGGGCCCGAGCACCTTCAGTGCGAAGGCCCTATTGTATCTGTAGGAATTTTTTTTTTCTTTTTCTTTTTCTTCTGACAAAAGGAGGGCCTTTTGGCCCCCCTAAACGTGCACAAAAAGTCACCAAATTTTGGATGCAAGGCAGGCCTGGCAATAAATTTGATATTTAATGGTTTACATTAATGGGCGTGGCAAAATGGCTCAACAGCGCCCCCCGGAAAACTTTGTGCCTCAAGCCCCACAATACGGTTTGATGTACATGCTTGAAAATCGGTACACACCTGTATCATGTTGCAACTTAAAGAAAAGTCTCTTGGCGCCATGGCCAAAACCGAAAAGGAAGTCAGCCATTTTTAATTTATTGTGTAATTTTGGCGCAATTTATGCCATTCCTTCGGCAATTAATACGGCCCGAACCGTAACGTGCACCCAGGTGTGTTATACATCAAAATGTGCGTCTTCATCTTGCGACTACGCGCATTACTTTTCTCTTTCAAAAGTGTTACCGTGGCGACGCTAGACGCGAAAAAGCGCGCGTCCCCTTCATCTGATTGGTTCATATTTGATAGTTCTCCAAAAGTCACCAAATTTTGCATGCAAGCCAGGCCTGGCGATAAATTTTATATTTCATGGTTTGCATTAATGGGCGTGGCCTAACGGCTCAACAGCGCCCCCTAGAATACTTTTTTCTGCTATAACTTTTGAATGGTTTGACATAAAGAGTCGTGGGTGGTGTCATGGGACTCGGTATAGAGTCCTTGACCATAATTGGTGAAAATTAGCCCCGCCCCTTCTTCTGATTGGTTGTCCCTTTTTTCTGCTATAACTTTTGAATGGTTTGACATAGGAAGTCGTGGGTGGTATCGTTTCTGATATGCTTATGGGGGGCGGTGGCCGTGAGTGCGAGGGCCCGTTCATCGCTGCTTGCAGCTTTAATTTATAATTGCTCTGGTATATCATTTATTATAATAATATTTAGAATGCTCAGGTATAATATTGCAATGAAGTGCTGTAATATTTTTATAACAGGTATATTTTTTGAGAAAGTAAAGCTTGCTGTTATATTTATTTATATTTATTTTTATTTTTTGTATTCATGCAAAATTGAAAAAGAAACAAGCGTTAGGACCTCATAAGTTTTTTTACTTCCTCCTACTCCTTTTTGGGCATGGAGGTTTATTTCCCTTTGATTTGTTTAATGACTGTTTATTTGTATTCTTTTCTGATGTTTTGTGTAATCGTTTTTTTTTTTAATTTAATATGCTTGAAATAAAGATTTCAATCAAATCTGAAGGCACGTTTCCAGATGGGCTCTGAGCTGACTAACCAACACCCGACCTTTATTAACCGCGGTGAAGTCAGCTGTCTTTCACAACTCACATGCTGGAAACTCTGTTTCCTGCAGCTGGAAGTTCTCAAAACAGGAAAAGTCGTAACCACGTTACCCTCAACATCACATGATGAACCACGTCTGACCTCCGACAGCCGGAAATGACCAGCCAGGAGTTTGTGTATTTGGTAAAAAAGCTTTACTAAACAGCTGCTTTACAGTTGAAATAATCACAATTAAATCACTCATTTTTGTAGAAAAGTTGTCTCTTTATCCGGTCATCTGTTGATTTTATGGACGTTCAGAATAATTAGTTTGTATTTTATTATTTTGTTGCCTCTGAGTCTTTCTTGACATGTTGTATATATTTAAGCTATTAATATAGCTTTAATATATACAACCTTGCCACTGTTTGGCTTAAGGTTTTTATAGGCAGGTTTTACCTGCCATTGTTTATGTAATAATTGCTCGGGGTTTATGTTCATGTTCTGGTCTCTGGAAAGATCCTGGAGACAAATTCTGTTGTAAAAGACGCTGTATAAATGAAACTGAAATTGAAATTGAAGCTAGAATAAAATAATACATTTAGTTTGTTTCCTCTTTTACTGTCAGTTTACTTGATAGAAAACTTTATTTGACAAAACCAAGCCTTTTTAAAAATTGGAAACTAAAAAAGTCCACATTATAAATTTTTGAGTCTGAAAATAAATCCACTGCGTCTGAATACTTCAAATTACTTGGAAGATAATAATCGTAATTTAATTCAATCATATTGTCACAATAATAATATTGACTGGTTGAAACTAACTGTTGAGCAAAGGCTGAAAGATCAATTTCTGCAAAAATGGTGATATTTATGTAAAGTTTAAGCAAGAGTTTAAGCTAGAACAGTACTTAATGTGTCAAAATCAAATGTATAGACAGGCCATTTGTAATTTTAGGATGAATAACCAGAATCAGAGTTGGGTAGTAACGAGTTACATTTACTCCGTTACTTTTACTTGAGTAAGTTTTGGGAAATGTTGTACTTTTAGGAGTAGTTTTGAATCACTATACTTGTGGGGAAGTGTGACCAGAGTAGATGAATGGAAGGAGGCAGACTCAGAAGCAATGTTAAAATGTTCAAGAGTGATTTATTTTTTTCTCCCAAAAAAGTACTTAAAGTAAGTAACATGTGCCCATGGCTGCACACTGGTCTCTCCTTCCTCCGGCAGCAGACAGCAGCTGGTTATGTAGGCCCTTCTATCAGGCTGTACCACTCCAAAGGTGACTCCACTCGCCTCCCTGGAATCAACTGAGGCATCAACAGTTTGTCTCCAACCACAATCACCACCAAACACACAATAGCGTCGGCCATGGTTACCAATACCTTTTCAACCATGCCAAAAATAATCAAAATCAATAAGAAAACAAATCCCAAAATGTACCTCCCCCCCCATACATGGTTCAACCCAGTGACATCACTAATGATGTCACCAGGGTATAAATAGAGGAAGTGTTTGCACTTTTCCCTCCTTTTGACACTGGAACCTGGTGGGTATGGTAAGTAACATAATCAACCTCATGATAAATGAAAAAACTGAACAAATAAACGACTTTAAACTTAACAATACTTTTCTGTATTATTTTAAGTGCAATAATTGAGAACACAAACAAACCCGGGTTACTATGTGCCTGCATGGCATGAAAGAATGATAGACCTATAACCAAAACAAACAAGCACGGTTGAATTTGGATGGCTAAGATAGTAGACTGACATGGTGACAAATGGTGTGCTCTCACCCACTTTGTCACACACCCCTCCCCTTAAGACCGTTACTCATCGGAGTCACGGGACAGGTAGTCAGCGATGACGTTCTTATGTCCTGGCCGATACCGGACCTGAAAACGATAAGGCTGGAGAGACAGGTACCATCTGGTGATTCTAGCATTAGTGTCTTTCATGTTATGAATCCACTGCAATGCACGATGGTCAGTCTCGAGAACAAACTCTTTGCCAATGAGGTAATATTTCAATGTATCTAAAGCCCATTTAATGGCTAGCGCTTCCTTTTCTACTGTTGAATACCTCGTTTCCCTTGCAAAAAGTTTTCGGCTGATGTACTGCACGGGTAACTGGTTTCCATCCTCTCCTTGTAGTAATACAGCTCCTAGACCAACTCCAGAGGCATCTGTCTGAACAGTGAAGGGGAGAGTAAAATCTGGACATTGCAGAACAGGCTCTTGACACAGACAGTTTCTCAAATCGTGAAAAGCATTCTCAGTTTCTTGCGTCCACTTCACCTTCACTGGGCTAGATTTGTGAGTCATATCAGTCAGTATTGCAGATCTGGATGAAAAGTTGGGGATAAGTCTGCGATACCAGCCTACTAACCCCAAGAATGACCGTAGCCTCCTCTTGGTGTTGGGTAGTGGGGAAGCTCCAATCGCCTCTACCTTTCCCACCTGAGGACGGATACCTCCCCCTCCAATCACATAGCCAAGGTACTGGACCTCAGGTTTGGCAATGTGACACTTCTTGGCATTAATGACCAAACCAGCTCTCTGAATGCGTTGAAAAACATCAGCAAGGTGTTGAATGTGCTCCTCCCAGGTTCGACTGAAAATCACAATGTCATCGATATAGGCTGCTGCATAGTCGTCTGCTCCTCTCAAAACTTCATCCACCAACCTCTGAAATGTTGCTGGTGCTCCGTGCAAACCAAACGGCATCATCCTGAATCTGAACAGGCCACTTGGGACTCTGAAAGTTGTTAAGTCCTTTGAAGAATCTGTTAAGGGCACTTGCCAGTACCCTTTGCAGAGGTCAAGGGTCGTCAGGAAGTTGGCATGTCCCAAGCGCTCAATCAGTTCATCCACCCTTGGCATTGGGTAGGGGTCGAAGGCCGACACAGCATTCAGTTTTGAAAAATTAACACAGAATCTGATTTTAGCGTCCTCCTTTTTCGGAACCAATACCACAGGGCTACACCACTCACTGTGAGAAGGCTCGATGATTCCTGTAGCTAGCATCTCTTCCACTTCTTGCTTCAGTTCAGGGACAAGTCTGGCTGGAATGCGGCAAGTGGTGTCCCTAATGGGCTGCTGTTCAGGTGAATGCAGACGGATCCGATGTTCAGTGAGGTGTGTACAACCTGGTTTCAGACTGAAGAGCTCCTTTGACATGTGGACTTGCAGCTCCTGGCGTTGATCTGGTGTGAGATGACTCAGATCTGGAAACACTGGAGTCTCAGATGAGGATGGAAAGTACTGCTCCTGAATCTCTTCCTCATCATCCACTGTGCATGCCCACAAGAAATGACATTCCTAGGGAGACTATCCTGTCTGACTAGGGTACGATTACTTCCCGAGTCTAGAAGAGCTATACAGGGTCTGTCTTCAATTAACACACCTATTGTAAGTTCTTCAAATTGACCTTCTCTCTCTACCTCACTGACAGATGACTGGGGAGCAAAACACATGTAGTTATTACTAACATGTACTTTAGGACACTCTTTCATAAAATGACCTAGTTTTGAATCACTATACTTTTTACTTTTACTTGAGTAGATTTGTGAAGAAGAAACTGTTCCTCTTACTCCGCTACATTAGGCTACGTTGAGCTGTTACTTTTCTTTTATCCCTTTTATCCACGTACGCGTCAATCTCATGACATCACTGGGTGATTCTTTGGGAAAAATGTTTGTTTTTGCATGTTTTGTCACATTTACACAGACCCAAACACACACAGAGTTTCTATGAGTTCATGTTTGTTCTAGTTCTGCCTGGTTAAAAAAGAAAAGTACAAAGGCTGGACATTTTGTGCTACTAATTTATTTTTTTATTCTGTTATTATTTTATCATTTATTAAAGTACTTGAATTTACTTTAAGATTATTTTAATTTAAGCTATTTTTAATTAATTTTAATTAATTGTATTATTTTATTGATTTAATTTGCCTGAAGATGATTATTTTATACTTTTGTCTGTTTGAATGGTTGTGTTAAAAAAATAAATCAGACGTTACTCAACAGTTACTCAGTACTTGAGTAGTTTTTTTGAGTGTACTTTTTTACTTTTACTCAAGTTATTATTTGGATGACTACTTTTTACTTCTACTTGAGTCATATTATTCTGAAGTAACAGTACTTTTACTTGAGTACAATTTTTGGCTACTCTACCCAGCTCTGCCCAGAATCCCAAAATTCACTGGAAGGTATAAAGGTTATTATTATTATTATTATTATTATTATTATTATTATTATTATTATTATAAAGGTCTGGATAGAAGTTAGAGATTCTGTAACCTCTGTAATGGAGATGAGTTTCATATTTTGTTCGAATGTACGAATGTAAATATAATGAATCTCAGACAAATATATTTAGCAAAGTATTATACAAACCGACCATCTATCTTTAAACTGATTTTGTTACTACAATCTAATAAGTTAAATGTTATTTATAAATTAGGCGCCTTTTTGAAGAATGTCCTTCCTCTGTTCAAATCATATTTATTTTGCAAAAATTTAGTATTTTAATTGAACATGTACAGCCCGCCACTTGCTATAAATGTACAATCGTTTGTATACTTGTGCTCCATACCATGTGATCATGGTCGTGAGTTAAATAAATGATGATGATGATGATGACATATGATTAAATGATGCAAAATAAAGAGTATCTACATGCAGGGTCGTTTCTGAGTATCAAGAGTTTGTATCTGGGGATAAATGAGAGCCGGGATCAATAAACCTGCTGAGCTCTCTCCTGTACGTCTGCAGCGTCGTGCCAAACCTGGGGTCATATTGCTGTTTCTGTACAAAGCAATCAAAAGATGTCCTCGTCAAAAGGACAGTCAGGACATCTTTTTATAAATCAGGAGAGTTTCAGCAAAATAACAAAAAGGGACAAATGTGTTGTGCAACTCATAGGTAGCTTGGCTGTCCAGTTATCAAGGCTAATGATAATTCTATTAAAGAATTATTAATAATTAATAAAGTTGACTATTTATCAAATTGTATTATCAAAAATGCTAATTCTCGTAGGGGCACCACCGCCGGGGCCTTACTTCCGGTGGGATTCGATAACTAACAGCAGAAAATCAGTCTCATTATGATTTGAATTATCCTGCAGAACAGCAAATCTTACAGAATAACAGTGAAGGCGTGATATCCGAACACTGGGCTCTGCTTAAACAAATCAATTTGTGACCAAATCTTGCATGAAATAACACAACCACTCATAAAGAAATCAATCAGAATTTATTTACATACGGGTGTCAAAAGATGATAAACGCAACACCCAAATAAACCTGATGGCAGAAACTACCTTATTACAAAACCATTAACTAACAAGAAAAACAACAATCAATAAAATGAAACATAAACGTTAAATGCATGGAAGGAAAAGAAGAGAATCAAATGTAATAATAATAAAGATGATAAAGAACACAATAATGATAACGTACAGTAATACGCATACAGTAATCTCATTAAACATAAGTTCAGCTTTACACCGTTCTAACTGACTGATCGCCCAAACACAGCCTCACGTCTCCTCTGGATTCTGCATCTGGAGCGGGTTCTGTCGGGGGTTCCAGTCCGATGCGGCCTCGTTCCTCTCGGCTTTCAGTCCAAGCAGTCTCTCGTCTCTCTCTCTTCTCCTTCGACTCTGAAGAAATAAAAAGACAGGGGTGCAGCAGCCGGGCGATCCCGCCCTAGTCAACGGAGCCTATCACGGCGTCTCGGTGCGCGCGGGGATCCAGTCCACTCGTCGGACTTGCGGGCTCCCGTCCGGGCTCCTGAGCGCGTGGGCCTCACGGACGCAGGTGGCTGGGTGCTCCTCGGGCTGAGCTGGCAGGCTGACCGGAGGATCAGGCCCTCCTCGGGAGAGAACTTAGAGCGGAGAGAGAAATTAGAAAAGAGAGAAACTTGGGAGCGCAGTGCGCTCCGTGGTAACGGGTCTTACGCTCCGCCGGACACTCCAGGCTCGAAGCGGCTCCCCCCCCCCGTCTCGTCGCAGCGCTCAGGAATAAATGGGTAGATGCGGCCGTGGCTGCCTCGGTCGGCAGGCACGTCTTGTCCGGTCCGCTGGCTGAGGGAGAGAGTGAGCACTGGGCAGGAAGGGAGCTTTTGAGTTCCGCGGGCTGCGTGATGTCACCAGCCCCTGGCAAGTGATTGGGTGCTTCCCGCTTTTGGGCTTGGGGCGGTTTTACTGAGAGGGACAGTCCCCCCCTTCAGGGCTCGCTTCCGGGGCTCCACTGAGTCTGAACCCCCCCTGGTGTCGTCACCCCAGGGAGTCTGTTCCTGGTCCCTTTGCGTTGTCTTTTCCTTTGTTCCTCCAGGTCTGGCGGGAACCCTGCTGGGTTTGTGGGGGCTATACTGCGCCTGACCCCCCTCCCAGGTGTCGTAAACCCCATGGAGTCTGTTATCTGGTCTGGAGTCATGCAGCATAAACTTTGGCTTGGCTTCGGCCCTTTACTGGCCCAAGAGAAATGTTCACCCACTCACATATGTCATGAATTCATAATCATATTAGTCCAATAGTCCAACAAATGTAAAGGTCTGTGAGGTGAGGAGCTGCTTTTTAGCCAAGGCAAGTTTATTTGTAGAGCACAATTCAACACAAGGTAATTAAAAGTGCTTTACATCAACATTAAAAGCGGCAAGACACAATTAAAACATAAATAACAAATAAAATGATAAGAAAAGAGGTAAAATAATGTAAAGCACAAGTTGTTAAAAAGTAAGGGCACATCTACGGAAGAGTATGAGGGCCATGCAGGAGCAAAAATATTTCGTGAATAAAGTCAAAATTTCACCTTTTTTCTCAACATTTCAACTTTATTCACGAAATTTTGACTTTTTTCTCGACATTTCGACTTTTTTCTCGAAATTGTACTTCAACATTAATCTCGACTTTTCTATATTTTACTCGACATTTTGACTTTTTTCTCAACATTTCGACTTTTTTCTCAAAATTGTAGTTCATCATTAATCTCAACTTTCTCAACTCAATTTCGACTTTTTTCTTGCACTTGAAGTGCATAATGAAAAAAAAATCTCCCTCCTCTAAAATATTATTTTTATTTTTCTCCTGCCTGACCCTAATACTCTTCTGTAGGCAGTAGAGTACAGCAGGTTCATCTCATTCTTAAAATGGCAACAATTACGTTTCTATACGGTCAAAATGTACAAAGACCGGGTCAAATACAGTATTACAAAAGTAATCTGTAACAATTCGTGCAGTGAATCAAACAAATTTGACAATTCTACGTCACAATGCCTGCATTCAGGGCTTATCCATAACTTTGCGCGATTTTCAAAAAGTATTTAATTTAAGAGTACTCTTAAATAACAAATAAAAGGAAATAAAATGATGAGAAAAGAGGTCAAATAATAAAAAGCACAAGTTGTTAAAAAATAAGGGCAGTAGAGTACGGCAAGTAAGTATTTAATTTACGCTTCAGTAAACAACCCTCCCACCTGTTGTGTTGTGGAGGTGATTGTTGTAAAAGACTCTGTTAATCGATGGTTTCTCTACAGACGGTCAGATGTCTTTCCCTGAACGTGATTCCTCCCATTTGAATCGATTCCTCCTGCTGACAGTGAAACGGCTGTGAAACAACGAGTCCACAGGCCGATCGACGATCGATCCACAGGCCGATCGATGCACATCAGAGCTGGACTGGTTCTCTTCATAGAACTGGATCGTTTATCTTCAACGATGACGTCATTCAGAACAACTCGGTCCATGTTGGTCCCGGTCGTTCACACTTAAGGACCAATCTTTCCTCTGTCCGGCACTAGAACATAAGAGAAATTAACAAAGGGAAAAAACAGAAAAGTCTGAGTGTGGTGACTCCACCGTAGCATCGACGGGTGTACCGATAAAGCTGGTTAGAGGCATCCCAAATCACTGACGTAGAATTGTCAAATTGGTCTCATTCACTGCACGAATCGGCACAGATTACTTTTTACTTACTTACTTACTTACTTACTTACTTACTTACTTACTTACTTACTTACTTACTTACTTACTTACTTACTTACTTACTTACTTACTGTATTTGACCCGGTCTTTGTACGTTTTGACCGTATAGAAACGTAATTCTTGCCATTGTAAGAATTAGATGAACCTGCTGGATCTACTGCCCTTACTTTTTAACAACTTGTGCTTTTTATTATTTTACCTCTTTTTTATCATTTTATTTCATTTTATTTGTTATTTACTGTTTAATTGTGTCTTGCCACTTTTAATGTTTTTTTTTAAATGTATTTATCTTTTTTTTTATTTATTTACGTACAGTACAAACAGCGACAAAAGATGACATCAGTTGCAATGATATGTATCTAGGTGTGTGTGTGTAAATAATATGATGAAAGTAGATAGATAAATTAAGAATATTAATTCTAGAATAAATAAGTAAACAAATAAATAATTATCATATAGAGATGTGTAGCATGATATAATATATATATAGCATAATAATATAGTAATATCCTCATAAAACATAATAATTTTTATAATATTATAACATATAACAAAATTATATCACCATACTATAATATATAACAATATAATCATGCCGCTTTTAATGTTGATGTAAAGCACTTTGAATTACCTTGTGTTGAATTGTGCTCTACAAATAAACTTGCCTTGCCTTGTCTGCCATCTGAACCACGTCAGGAAGTGATGACACGGCCAAAGGAAACACTTCCATGAAGATCCTAGACGCTGGTCAGAATTATGATGATGGCATACATCTTTAGGAAGTTTCCTGTTTCACCCTTTAAAGCACAAATGATACTCAAATCTGGCTTAATTTGTTGAAATTCATGTTTTATTTTTAACCGCATGGCCATTTATTAGATCAAATATTTAGACTTGACTCTGAAAAGCGACAGGTATTTTCATATATATCTTTATTGGGTTATCAAGACACAATACAAATTCAATTAGTAAAGGTACATTTCACCCATTTTCCCCCTTTTAGAAAGAGAACAATTAGAGGAAGTATCCAGAAATGCTTGAATAATAACAAACTGTGTGTTGTGCCTGGAGTTCAAGTACCACGTCATCAAACCAAAGGCAAATACTGGCCTCTTTCCAAAACCTGACAAGTTTAATAGTTTAATTGTTTAATTAGGATCCCCATTAGCTACAGCACCACTGCAGCTATTCTTCCTGGGGTCCGCCAACATTTTAAAATAATACAGTACAAAAACACAACATAATAAAAGCAAACCAAAAGATTTCCACTAGATAAAGAGAATATCAAGTTAAAAATACTCTGCAAAAAAAGCAGAGACATTCCACAAAATGAAGACGGCGAAATAAGAACAAAACACAAAACAAAAACACTGCTAAGTTAAGAATTCATCTGAGGTCGTCAAAAAAGTCTGAAAAGCAGTCCACAATTTTATTTCATTTGTAGTCTAGAACTTCACAACTGATCTAATACAGAAAAAAAGAAAGAAAAAATACATTCAACAACAGTCATAACCAACTATGTTTCAGTTTCCAGCAGGTCAGACAATCAGTCTCAGCTGCTCGTTTAAGTGATCTGTTTCAATGTTCTATAATTGTTACTTATACTGATTCAAAAGATGTTGCTTAACTAATAATTTAAATGTTCTTATGCTGTTTGTTTGTGTGATGTGTTTGGGAAATGACTTCCACTCATACATGGCCCTGTACACAACAGTCCTTTTACCAGCATTAGAATTCACATTTGGCAGCAGAATATCCTCCAGATGCATGTCTGGTGATATACAGTATGTATACACGTGACGGGTATTTTGACTGAATACAGATTTCTTTCAAGTTTTGTTTCCAAAAAAGCCCTTTGAGTCTGGTGTGTGTGTGAGTGCGTGCATGTCGACTGCATTTCCCTCATAGTTGCAATGGGTGTCACTCTTTCCATATTTTTGACCAATCCTTCAAAGACGCAGTTAAAGGTCGCAGCTTGTGTTGAACCAGATAACACACTATCTAATGTGGGTGAAGCTGGAAGCCGACTTGGATGACTCCCTCTCCCAGGGGCCTCCAAAAATGTTTCCTAGGGGGGGCCATATGGGGCCACTTAAATTGTTGGAGTGGACATCAAAACTAAAAGCCATCATTATAGGACTTTATGATACTGTTGTGGTATACAGGCTCAGAAATACTTTTTTTTTTTTTTTTTTTTAACTCTCTAACTTGTCCCAAATATATTATTGCTTAATACCATGTTGGTAAAAACCTAAGGCATATATATATATGCATTTTTAATATATCATATATTTATTTTATTAATAATAAATATATATATATATATATATATATATGTATATATATATATATATATATATATATATATATATATATATATATATATAAAATTTATTTTAAAAAAAATTATTTTTTCGTATATATATATATATATATATATATATATATATATATATATATATATATATATATATATATATATATATATATATATATATATATATATATATATATATATATATATATATATATATATAATTTTTATGGGCTCAGAAATACTTAAAGAAACGCCTATGATATGCATTTGGAATGCATTTGCAAATGATTTGGGATGAAACGCATTTTGCCCAAATGATTTGGGATGAAACGCATAACTGACGACAGAATCTATATGGCAGCTATTTTATTTTAGTTTACTTTGTTGTTTTTTAATTTACGTTCTTTGTAAATTGATTTCTTGGGAAAAAGGGGCAGATTAAATAAGATTCTTCTTCTTTCTGCTCCCTTTCATTCAGAATTTAGGAACATTTGTGTTTATATTAAATTGTTTGTTGTTGTATTTCATCAATGAATGAAACAAAGAATAATGAAATAAATAATGAAATAAATAAATAAATAAATGTGACCGGCAAGTGTTTTTTTTTTTTTAATTGAGGCAAGCAAATTTGTAGGGGGGGCGGTGGCCACCCCTGTCCCCCTCCCCCCCCTGGTGGCGCCACTGCCCTCTCCTCTCTCCATCTTCCCCTAGACCTCCCTCCATCCCTCCATCCCTCCATCCCTCCATCCCTCCCCTTTCCGAGGCGGCGGGCTCATTGGTTAAATGTTAATGTTGCAGCCCCCCCAGTGCGCGCCGGGGCTTCATAAACGCGCCGCTGCGTCTTTGCGCTCCAGACTCTCCGGTTCCTCCAGAGCGCACCGCCCCGGTCCCCGGAACCAGAAGATGGCACTGGCCGACACCGCGCGCCCCGGGTCCGGCTGCGGGTCCGGGTCCGACCCGGTCTGCCCCTTCCCGGAGATCATCGAGCTGAACGTGGGCGGCCAGGTGTACGTGACCCGGCACAAGACCCTGGTGGCGGTGCCGGACTCCCTGCTGTGGACCATGTTCAGCAGGAACTCCCCCAAAGAGCTGGCCAAGGACGGCAAGGGCCGCTTCTTCCTGGACCGGGACGGGTTCCTGTTCCGCTACGTCCTCGACTACCTGCGGGACCTGAACCTGGTGCTGCCGGACTACTTCCCGGAGCGGAGCCGGCTGCGGCGGGAGGCGGATTTCTTCCAGCTGCGGGATCTGGCCAAAAGGCTGATCAGCAGCCCACGGGTGAGCAAGGAGGAGGATGGAGTCCTCCTCGGCGAGGAGACCGGCCAGGGAGACGCGGACACCGTGCGTAATGACGCATCGGAGCAGCAGTGCTGCTCCGATGCGTCATTACGCACGGTGTCCGCCGGTGGCACCGATGCGCAATTACGCACGGTGTCCGGCTCCGGCTCCAGCGCGCCGCGCTCCCCGTCCCTGGACTCCAGGAGGTCCGGATACATCACCGTGGGGTACCGGGGCTCCTACACCATCGGCAGGGACACCCAGACCGACGCCAAGTTCCGGCGGGTGGCGCGCATCACCGTGTGCGGGAAGACTTCCCTGGCCAAGGAGGTGTTCGGGGACACGCTGAACGAGAGCCGGGACCCGGACCGGCCCCCGGAGCGGTACACGTCCCGGTACTACCTGAAGTACAACTTCCTGGAGCAGGCGTTCGACAAGCTGACGGAGGCCGGGTTCCACATGGCGGCGTGCAGCTCCACCGGCACCTGCGCCTACACCAGCAACGACCCCAACGAGGACAAGATCTGGACCAGCTACACCGAGTACGTCTTCTGCAGGGACTGAGACCTGCTGGTGTGAATATTAGGGGTGTAACATACAATAATCTCACGATACGGTACGACACACGATATTGAGGTCACAATAACGATACGATATTATAGGAGTATTTTTTAACAACCTTTTTTTTTTCTGTAATTCAAGTTTTTAGTATTTTTTCATTATTGCAACACACAAAACGAACATCAAACACCACAGACATCATGGAGGTCAAAAATAGCAAAAAAAAATAAAAAAATTATATTAATAGAAGAAATAAAAAATAAAAAAAAAGTAAATTTGAAAAATCTAAAAATAAATTAACTAAAATTAAGACAGGCAGGTAAGTAAGTCCAATTAACACATCTGTCTACCAAAAGTATTCAATTTTTCTTTTACCATATCATTTTCACAGTTTAATCTTCTCAGCATCTTCTCACACGCCACTGTCTCCATCATCTGTGTTTTCCACATACTCGGTGTGGGGGCTTGTGGTTCACAAACACCTCAGAATAGTCCGTGCACATGTTATTAGGCCAGTTTTTAATATTCTAAAACAATATTTGTCCAACAGAGGTACCACTGTTCTGTCTCCAAGGAGACATAGTCTTGGCGATCTGGGAAGTTCACAATTTAATGATTTACTCATACATTCTATAACTTTTTTTTTAACAACCTTGAATGAGGAACATATGACTGGAAAAAATAGTCTTTTTTTTGAAAGACACAAAATACAAGACAATGTTGTGCGTTTGCCGTATTGTTACAGTTTGTAATGCTTTATAACTGTTTAAGTTTTAAAGAGAAAGCCAGGACAACCATTTTCCACAAACTGATTATGAATTATTATGAATCTTCAGTTTCATACAAGTACAAATATTTTGCCACAAACTGAATAGTTTCTCTCATGTATGATTTGACTTTTTTTCTTTTCCAGAAATTTAACAACTAAAATTAAAAATAAATAGATATAAGTAAATGAATAAACTATGAAAAGTCCCAAACTCCAAATGCAACATGACTGTTATTTATCTTCTGCCAGAGCTCAGAGCTTCACCTGCTCCAGCCTGAGGCTGTAAGGTGAACCCCGGTATCGTTTCATCCTCACACCTTTGGGGACGACACAATCTTTACATCATAAAAAAGATTGATTCATGTTCACCTTAGAAGTAAAAGTTCGGAGCAAAAACCCTGCAAGAGTCCCGTGATCGGGACCACAAAACGGTACTAGTTTCTTCTGAGCGTAGTCAGATTTTGGTCCGCGGGTCGAGGCGCGGTCGTCACGTGATCCCGCTGCACCAATAGGATGTTACTAGTAAACACAATATATTCATATTAATAACCCAATATCGCGCTATAGTTTGTCACCTCCACGACACGTATCGTGACGTTTTTGTATCGCGAAATTCCGTGGCACGATATATTGTTACACCCCTAAAATATACACACCGCAGTTCGGGGGGAGGAATATCTCAAGAGAGGAAAAGCTCCACTTGCTGAGATGAACGGGGACGTTTGTGATGATGGACAAGATGAAATAAGGATTTAGACACAAAAAAGTACGGAAGTGTATTGCATTCACTTGAGAGAAAAAAAATCTGCTCTGTTTTTTCTGAATTAACGAGATAATTATCTCAGAATTCTGAGAAAAGTTTTAATGAAAAAAAATCTGCTCTGTTTTTCTGAATTAACCAGATTCCTCACAACTTGCAAGAAACTGTCATTCACTTGAGAGCTGGATTTCATGGAAGCAAACATGTTCCTGTCCAGTTTAATCCAGTTTTATTCTGCTTTTGGTTTGAAACATTGTCTTTAAGTTTTATAGATGGTATTGTTATTAGTTTGTCGACTTTGCGCAGGCACCTCAGGACTTTTGCGATTGTTCAGACGGAAAGCGTTTTTTTTTTCATTAAAACTTTTCACGGAATTCTGAGATAATTAACTTGTTAATTCAGAAAAACAGAGCAAATTTTTTTCATTAAAACTTTTCTCAGCATTCTGAGATAATTATCTCGTTAATTCAGAAAAACAGCAGTTTTTTTTGTATTAAAATTTTTCTCGGAATTCTGAGATAATTAACTCGTTAATTCAGAAAAACAGAACAGATTTTTTTTTTCTCAAGTGAATGCAATACGCTTCCGTAGAAAAGCCCCCAAAACAGACTCTACACTCAAACCCGACAGGACCTGGAGCAGCTTCTGAGGTTGGAGGTTGAAAGTTCATCAACTAAACCTGAAGATTTCCATCTCAAAGAAGTGCATGTCCCGGTCAGATCTGGACCTGGAGCTTCACAAACACTTAGAAACCAGACTCATCCAGACTTTTAGAACTTGTGTGACCAAGTTTTGTAATCTCTTCTCTCTAAGATCTTCTAGTTCTGTCGCAGCAACGATTGTAACGATGTAAGTGGAGTCATGTTGTATTTATTATAAACTGTTCAGACTAAATAAAATCTTCTACTCTTTCATTCTCAGGTCTTTGCCGGTTATATTCCTGCACAATGTGTAAAAAATAGAAGTTGTCTCCTTCCAACCTTTTAAACCCAGTTGGGAACCGAAGAGTCGGTCTCAGAGAAAACCTCCCGGATGGTTCTGAAGCTGCATCAGAGCTGCATATACAGTAACTTCTTATTGGCCACGGTTACATGATGTTTTTTAATTCAGAATTAATTATTCAGAATTAAATAATTGCGAATTAAACTATTTTCCTTCGAGTTTACATGGAAATAGTAATTCCGAATTGAGGTTTACATGGAAAACACGTTTGATCGGCTTTATCCAGTTCCTCTTAGGCCATCTTTCCACATAGCCGGGTATTTACAAAAACGGATATTTCCCCCTCTACGTTTTGAAAAATACCCTCGTTTACACAAACCCGCATAAATAGCTGTGAAGGTGCTATGAGCAGCCAGACCTACAGGGGGCAGTGTAACGAGAAGATAAAGTCATGCTAGCCAATCAGAATCCTGGAAAAAAACGTCAACAAATGACACGTGTGAAGCCTGAATAATATGGTTCCGCGTTAAATCGACGGCGTAGCCTACGTACGGTGCGTGTAGCCGCGTACCCTACGCCGTAGGCTCTGCGTTGGTGTAACGCGGAACCATAAATCAGCCTGGACTGCAGTTACTTCCAAGATGAACCAGAGTCTTTGGTTTGGAGTGACAGAGAAGTGGAGTTACTTTTAAATGTGACTTTAGAATATAAAACAGGTAAAATACAAAAAAATATTGACGGTGGCCAAACAAATTATAAACACAGGTCGCACACATGATGTTGGTGACGTTTCTGTCTCATAATGTGACGTTCTGAAGCCTAAATGTCCGTTTCCCTCCGTTTACAAGCAAACGTGAAGACGGAGTTTTTGTAAATCTCCACTTTGTTTTCAGAAATTATCGTTTTTGGAGACTTTGAGCTTCGTTTTCGTGTAAACGAACGGCCAAAACGCAGGGGCCTTAAGGTCTGGGGGTTTGGAAGGTTCTGATTGGATAGGGGGGCGGACGTCTTTACGTATTTACGTCTACCGGAATAAAACAAACTTACTCGATTGGCAACAAGCGTCATGGAGACAGACGGGCGAGGGAACGAGCAGAAAGAAAGACCGGAATTAATTTAAAGAGGAATGAGTGTTTACATGATCGAGGAATTATTCTATTCGGATTTAAAATCGGAATAAACCAGCCACTTACTTCGGAATTAAGTTGAATTCGGAATGGCCATTTTCATTCGGAATTAGGTGTTTACATTGTAGACTCATCTTAAATCGGAATTCATTTTAATTCTGAATTAAAGAGGAATTAAATTTCCCATGTAAACGCACTGATTGTGCTCATTACTGCCTATAAAACCCTGACTCTGAACTTTATCCGGCTTTGTCACATTTATCAACTCCTATTTTAAGCTTTTCTTTACCGTGTTATTGACTACTTTTACATGCAGTCAAAATTTGGGTTACGGTCAATATTCCGGTTACTGAAACATTGGGAATAATCTGTTTCCATGTGTGAGCAAATAGGGTTATCCCTGTTTACATGGTGATTAATCATTTAGGATATCTGGATCAAACCAGCGACACACGGAGAACGTGATGACGCAATTACCGTCATTTCCGCTTCTTCTTCCTGTATCCAAATCCAAAACAATAACAGCAGCACAGAGGATAATCCACAGCCCAGTAGAAGTCATTTTGTTTCTCGGTCCTGTAGTTCGCTTTTTTCAGCGTCTTCCAGCGGAGCTTGATCTGGTCTGGCGTTCATACAAATCCTGCTTCGCTCACCTTCTTGTAAATCTTCTATCCCGGTACTTTCTACCGTCTACAAATGCAGAAATGTTCATATCCTTCATTACATTTATGAAGTGATTAGTCTCCTCCTGGTCTCGCGTTTCTCCGTGTTTATAAGAACTTCCTGGACTCAAAAGAACAAGATTCCTTGCAAAAAGAACATGCAGAAAACAGATTCCAGTTCCTTTTAACCGGAATTTGCTCATATTCCGGTTTTTAAAAATCCCCTTTGAGGGTTATTGGTGTTTACATGGCGGTGCGCAACCGGGTTATGCTAATATTCGTTAGTTAGTTAGTTAGAAAAGGGTTATTGATGCATGGAAACGTAGTCATTGAATCACACGAGCAGGAACCCTCTGAACTCCCGGCGTGTAAACGCTGCAGCAGCATCATCTCACCAAACCGTCTCGTCTCAGCTGCATGTTGCATGGATGTTGCATGGATGCAAATAGTGCGGCTGTGATGATAATGATGTCATTATCATTTCAAGTGTAAATAATGAAAGGGTCCGGCTGCACACATGTGGGGAGGAGGGTAAGAGGGGGGGTCAGACCCTGCATGAATGAATGAATGGAGAGTTGATGGCTGGTCAGTAGCAAACCAGCCTGAGGTTATGAGTTCCTCTCTGGGTCCTATGGCGCTTTTCCACCAGCATCTACTCGTCTCCTCCACTCGGTTTGGTTCTTTCCCACTAGGGGTCTAACGTGACGAGTAGATACTTTTCTGTAACTATTCTGCCGAGGTTCTAAGCGGCTGAGTCGGGCTGTGATGTCATCACACTCCAGGCCACCGATTGGTCGGGGGGTTGGAGCCAGACGTCTGAGTCAGGATGTGACATCAGAGAAAGAGACTCTGACGGAGATTCTTGTTCATTTGATTCCAGCAGCAACGGCAGCAGAAGTCTGTTTGGTGATCCAATTCTGAGGTGCAGATGTTCATAAACCTGGTGCTGAGGAGAGAATTAAAAAGATCTAGACGGAGATAAGAAACGACCAGATCCACCAGGAGCTCTGTCACTTCATAGCTGCTCAGATACCAACGCACTTTTCAGCAGCAGAGACAAACTTACAAAAAAAAACAAAAGCGTCGCCGCTTGAAGCTTCTCTCACTCTCATTTTTTAACTTGATATCAAACACAAGCCACAGACCCAGCAGCACATCTATCATCTCCTCCAGGTTCTACATCTTTAGTGTTGTTGTCTTGTTCATTTAGATACACAATCAAATACGTCAGAGCAGCTTCGCTCCAACCTCCTACTTCTGCTCCAGGTGATGGATTGTAGTGAAAAGAAACCAGGCCGAGCTGAGATGAATAGAGCCAAGTAGGTGCTGGTGGAAAAGCGCCATAATAGATCCAAAGCCCCGGCTGGATTTAAAGTTCCCGAGGGTCTGCAGACTCCCAGAGGGATGTCCCCGGGCTGGCACCAGAAACTGGTTATTAAAGGTTCAGCTGTTCTTCAATGATCGCTGTAGAAGCGTCACAGCAGGAACAGCACATGATGAACCAAGTCCCTTCATTTTTCTGGCTCCTTCAGGTTGAACAACGGTGTTAATGTTGATCTTGCCACTCCTGAGGGGTATTCCAGGAAGCAGGTTTAGTGAAAATCCTGAGTTTGTTAAGCCTGAGATGAGGGAAATCCAGAGTTTTCAGTTCCAGAAAGCGAGTTAACTCAAAGTCTGAGTCAGTTACTATGGCAACTGAGCCTGTGAACCTAACCTGCTCGGTAGCAGGTTTACTCCAATAAAGCCTGAGTTTCTCTCTGTCTCCTCCCTCAGTGGCGTCAATTCAGCCAATGGGGTAAGCGGCAGAGAGAGCAGAAAAAGCGTATCTGACAAACGCAACGTATTTTATTCACTATGTCAGAGAAACAATATCACAGGGACATCCCAGTTTAACTTCAAACAGTTAAAGTCCAAATGCAAAAAGGAGAGGGAGTAAGAAAAAAGTCAAATATTTCCCTTAAACAGATTTATAAGAGGGTAGGGTGATTTGATATCTTACCTTAAAATGAACTTGCATAATTAATCCATCAGTGGCTAACAGCCTCGTTAATATCTTCTGCTGCTGGGGCAACATTGGACCATCACTTGCCTTCTTTATTTCTTTTTTAAAATTGCGTGGTTGTCTGCTTCCTTTTCATTTTTGTAAGTTAGTAACACTGCAGAGCTAAAAACGAGATTGATAGCGATTGTTAGCGGGGGGGGGGGGGGGGGGATAATACCAAGTGAAATCCATCAGGTTTTTCTGATATGCATTTGTAGTTATTTTATATGTATTAAGTAATAGAATAAATCAATACAAATAGACACAGAGTAATTCCATAAATGCATAAAAGAAAATAAAAAAAGACATTTTCCCCTGAAGCCGGAGGTGTGGTGGCTGCCTCTGATCTAAATGACAATAAAATGTCATTCAATACCATTCCACCACTGCTTTCATCTGTAATATTATAAGACAGTGTGCTTTCTCAATCCTGTTCCTCATGGGCCGGTGTCCTGCATGTTTTAGATGCTACCCTGCTTCAGCACACCGTGATACAAGTACCTGTGTCATCAACAGAGTTGTGCAGACCTTGGTGACAAGCTAATGAGGACCTTTAATTAGAATCAGGTGTGTTGGTGCAGGGAAACATCTAAAACATGCAGGACAGGGGCCCACGAGGACCAGGATTGAGAAGCACTTAAATGTTAAATGAATACTGCATTCAAACTTACACATTGACTGCAGCAACTTTCTCCCACGCCATTTCTCTCCTCGTGTTTCGTGTTTTTTTTCTGAAATATGCTCTCATACTCGCCATACGCACGTATTAACACTTCTAACTCCAGTGGTGAAGTATGTGGATCTTCATTAGATGCAAACTAATGTTTCCTCAAAGGGATTTTGTAAATTGAAATGTTAAATAAAGTTTTAAAAAGAAAAAAGAAAAAGTATGTCGCTCTTTTGTTGTCGCCGGTTGCCATGGTGAATCCTTGTATCAGGGCTCTACTGATGATGGCTTTTTAACTCGAGCTTAACAAACTCAGAGTTGATTGAACTAACTCAAATCCGCTGTTCTGGAACCGAAAACTCCGACTTTCCTATCTCAGGTTAAGTCAACTCAGAGTTCAGGTTTAAACTCTGAATTTGTTGAACCTGCTTTCTGGAATACCCCTCTGGATTATGATGTCGTTTACATGAATGTTTCTGCTCACTCCCTACATCTACTCGATGCTGCAGATCCCGGATCTCAGAGACTAACTGGCCGTAAACAGGTGCCTGATAGCAGAACGCCCGCCCTCCAAATCTACATTTAGATACTCTAGGAACTACGAGTAAACCTGCACTCTGGGAGCGGAGAGCTCTGCCAGGAACATAAGGCACTATCAAATCTTGTAAATAATGTGGAGCTAGGCCGTTTTGAGCTTTATATGCAAGTATCCATCCATCCAATCCATCCATCCAATCCATCCATCCATCCATCCATCCATCCATCCATTACTCATCATTTCTTTCTTTCTTTCTTTCTTTCTTTCTTTCTTTCTTTCTTTCTTTCTTTCTTTCTTTCTTTCTTTCTTTCTTTCTTTCTTTCTTTCTTTCTTTCTTTCTTTCTTTCTTTCTTTCTTCCTTCCTTCCTTCCTTCCTTCCTTCCTTCCTTCCTTCCTTCCTAAGCCTGGTAAAGGACCAGGGTCCAGAGCTGCAGTAACTGGATCAGAACCTGCAGAACCGAGTATTTACCGAGGTTTATCTTCCCGTCCATCACGGTGTTAATGTAGAGAGACAGGTGACCCCCCCCCTCTCATCCTCACGTCTAATCCAGAGTTACTAATTAATCTAACGAGCGTGTGCTGATGAGCAGCAGGTAGGAGGAGGAGGACACACAAGCTCCAGCTGCTCCGGAGGTTTTATGGTTGGACAAACACAAACGTTCATGTTCAGCAGGATCAGCGTTCTGCTCTAAATAAATAAGTCGTATAATCGAGGAGACGGACGTCCTGGAACATTGTTGAGCCGCATTTTTTAATAACGGTGCATTTTGTAATAAACGTCCAAAATGTAATAACTTTTTCATTTCATTTTGTAATAAAGCCGCATTTTGTAATAAACTGCCCCATTTTGTAATACATTTTGTTATTGCATTTTGAGAAGATTATTATAAAATGCACTTGTAACTTTTTTATTTTCTAGGAAATGTAATAACATGGTGCATTATGTAATAACAGTATTGTTGTTTGTTTAACAATGAATTTATACAAGAGTGACTTTTGTTGTTTTTTATGCATATTCACTTAAGAGCTATGTAGCCCAATAAATCTATGTATAAAACTCCAAATATAACTTTAGTTGCCTGAAGTTTGGAATTATATAGGCCAATAACAAACAAATAAACTATGCTTTAGAATTGTTATTACATAATGCACCATGTTGTTACATTTTCTAGAGAATTAAAAAGTTGCAAGTGCATTTTGTAATAATCTAATGCGGCAAAATCTATTACAAAATGCGTTGGGGTAGTTTATTACGGAATGCGGCAGTTTATCTTTTCTAAAAATATTTTTATCCCAGTTTTTTTCCCATTTTTACCACCCCGTGCTCCTACCTACTGACAGTCCTGGGCATTGCCATCCTCTACCAACCCCGGGAGGGCCCTGCACTGAGCTCAGGTCTCCTCCTTATCCTGAGGAGTGAGCAGGCCGCATCTTTTCACCAGACAGGGTGTGGTTTCTCCGGCCGAACGTAGCGCGTGGAAGGATCACGTTATTCCGGCCGGATCCTCCCCACCCCATCTGGCGCCCCGGTTGGCCAGAGGGGGCATGTATAGCCCAGGACTGTGTGCATGTTTTTGTGAGGATAGCTCACATTAGCTACCCAGGGGAACACGGGGAGAACATGCAAACTCCACACAGAAAGATCCTTTCGCCAACCCCACCCATGGTGTGGGCACTGAAGTCATGGGGGAACTAACACGCACTTCAGCACCCACAGCGTCCCCGGCGGGAATCAAACCCAGGACCTTCTTGCTGTGAGACCGCTGCACTACCTGCTGCGCCACCGTGCCCCCGAATGCGGCAGTTTATTACAAAATGCGGCTTTATTACAAAATGAAATGACAAAGTTATTACATTTTGGACGTTTATTACAAAATGCACCGTTATTACAAAATGCGGCTCAACAAACCTGGACCGGATGATAGAAGACGTATCAGACAGTGAAAACATTAGATCACACTTCTGTTAAAATGACACTGAATTTGAACAAAGCTGGAGCTGAAGGTTTATCTTCTACTTCCTACCAAACTCTGGAGGGAACAAACCCCCCCCCCCCCCACCCGACCAG